>NC_092040.1:43573610-43873610 GCF_003086295.3 Arachis hypogaea
ATATGAAACAAGTTTGGAATAATTTGTGGGTCCGGATGCCGAGTTATGGCTCATCGAAAAGTTCAGTAAAAATTAACTTTTCATAAAAATTCCACAAGAAGTCTAAACCTCAATTTTCACAACTTACCAATTCCAACCCTTTCTAAAACTTACCAAACCATGTCAAACCAAGCCCAACATTCCCCAAACCACCAAATTTATTCCATATCATACTAATCTCACCAATTTCACAAATATAGTCACTTCTACACAGATTATCGAATATACAAACACAATTATCGATTTATCAACATTCGGATGTTCACATTCATAATCCTCATCCATTAAAATCAATAAATCATCATTCATAAATCCATTTTACCAAGACGAACCACATTCACATCAATGAATCATCAATCTAGCTATACCTCATCATTTTTAACATACATTGACACCTAAAATCATTAAACATGCTCCAAACACATATTCAATTTATCCTATAGTCCTCTAGCCTATGTTTTCACAAGACATTATATATTAAATATCAAAAACTAAAATCATACCTTGGCCAATTTCTCTCGTAAGCCAGAAACACCCAAATTGATGAGATAACAAGCCTCCAATACCGAAACCTCAGCATCCAAGGCTCAATCAAGCTTCTAATATCTTTAAATGAGTTCCAATCTCACATATACACTACCTAACACATATTATCACATTTATATACCAAATATCAATTTCCAACATATATATTCAAGGGATTTACTAGGTTTTGGGGGGTTTCTTACCTTCATCGTGTCTCAAGCTAACAAAAACCCACTAATTTCTCAAGTTAATTGGATCCTATAACATCAAAATTCAAAGATCTCAATACCTTACAATATGCAAATTTTTGAAATGAGGGGGGAGAAAATCAAAATTGAAAGTGGCTTTCTTACCTAATTGAGCACTGGGCTTTGTAGGGCTCGACGCTGCGGTTGCGCGGTCGAAAATGGTGCGACAATTGGAGCTCTGGATTGAAAATTACAAGAATTTGAAGATTGAATTGGAAATGAAGTTAGGGTTCTTACTTCTCTCATTTCTTTGCAGCATGAAATGTGTTGTTGGAAGGGGAAGGAGGCTGAAATCATCCTTATATATAATGGGCCTTGGGTCCGGTTTGGGCCTGCTCCAACTATTTTGGCCTGTTGGCCCGTTTTTGGGCCAAAAACTTTAAAATTAGTGTCTAAATTTATATTTTAATTAATTCTACCACATTAAACTATAAAATTCTATTTTCTAATTTTCCTGATTAATAAGTAATTTATTCGCTAATTATTTACTAATCTCTTGGTTTTACATCCTATTCCCCTAACAGAAATTTTCGCCCTCGAAAATTTCAGTTACCAAAGAAAGTAAATGGAAGCGCTCTTCGAATACCTCACCCGTGAAACTGTCAATCTCCGTCAGGTCCATTACCATCTTCATCACTGTTTCTAGTTCGCATGTGCCATCCTTGTAGCAGTAGTTCACGTAACGGTAGCCATATTCTCTAGAACGGCCATAAGAATCAACCACATAGCCTCACTCGCATCCACGAGACGCTATTTAGGTTTTGTCCACACTGAACAAATGATATTAAGGTGATCAGTCTTAATATCTTTATCGCAAAATTACTTGCTCCGAAATTTAAATTATTATATAAAAATATATAAATAACTATATTTTTAACATGTTTTAGCATATAAAGTTTTCTTTTGAATTTTAAACATAAATTTTGTATACATTTTTCTTATTTTTTAGGTATAATAAAAATCAAACTTTAATAAAGTTTATTAGAGAGAGAAGGGTTTAAGGTTAACTTAATTGTTTTGAGGTTATCTGAAATTAGGTTGTTTTGGGCTTGAATGTGAGGTCCAGACTCCTTTTGAGCAGTGTCCAACTTCCATTAATGTTAAAATGCCGCTGTCCGAATTTTTCATGAGGAGGTGACGGGTGGTACGTGCAAGAGACTCTGATGTTTAAGTTAGCACGGGTTTTAGGAAGGTTTTTAATAGATTGTGTTCTGAAAATACTTGAGAGTGTCAGTGTATTTATAGTAGAATTAATAACTACCTTTTAGAGTAGCTCCAACTTTGATGGTGGATGATTATCTCATTTGTTAAGGAGGTTGTTGAGATTCTCTTTCTAGATTACAGGAGATACCTTAGGAGTCGATTACTTACTTGGGTAGGTGGGGTCGGACTCTTGTTGCGGTGTCCGACCTTTATACAGTTAGGTATGGGGTGGATTGAGTAGGATATCTTAATTGGACTTTATTCATTTTTTGGCTTGGTTAGGATTCTTAGGCTAGAGTATGAACAGTACCTCTACTTGAGTCCGAGCTTCATGAGGTCGGACTTGAGCGTTTGTAGACTAGCCTGATCTCTTGTGTGTTAACGCATCACGTCGGGCACGCTGTTTTGCTAGGTCGAGTACTCGACGTGTTATTGCAAACTTGTAGCATCACGTCTTTTCGTAGTCATTTACACATTTTTCTATGGTTACTTTGGTAATCGTACATCGTTAATGAGGAGGAGTAAAATTACCCTTTTGTCCCTGGTACTTGATAAATACCCCAACCCTTTTCTCTTTTTTCTTTTCGCTTCTTCTGAATTGTTTTTTTTATCATCACTCCCCTTTTTTCAAGCTTTTCATCTTGTTCGCTGCAACCATTCTTATTTTCAATATCTTGAATTTTTGCTTTCGTTTGCAATTTCTCAAAGGGTTTGAAACATACATGCATTTGCCGTTTTCGCGCATTCTTCCTCTTCGTATTCCTTCAAGGTTGGTTCTTTGGCTTTTTGGACTTTATTTTTGTATCTATGTTCTGAGTGATATGCTTCTAGTACCATTTTTTTATGTAAGCGATGACAATTTCTTTTTAGTATGCTCTTCGTGATTGCTTTGTTGTTTTCCTTTTCTTGAATATTTTATTTCTTTACTGTGCATTTGAGTATGGGGTTTTGCCTTATGGTACCCCCAAATACAACCATTTCTTCCTTCCAAAAATGATGTCATTTCAATCTTGTAGTGTTGTTATATGATGCTTTGGTTCATAAGAGGTTTTGAGAACTTTTGAAGTTCTTTTGTGGCTGGCAGAACTGGTTCGACCTCCTGTAGCTTTGTCAGAATGTTTTTATTTGTCTTGCCTAGCTTGCCAATTTGTGGTGATGATTTTGTTTTGTTATATTTGTAGGTATACCTTTATGTCTCATTCAGTAATACTCAACATGTCGTCAAAAGTCCCTTCCGACTTAGATTGGGTAGATATAACTGATGTCCTTATTATTGATAATGAATATGCCGAGACCTTTCGTGGACAACATAGGTTGCGTAGAGATCGGGAAGATGAAAATAAATATGAGATTTTAATAGCCGACTCCGAGGAGAGAATTTATTTTCCCCGAGTTGACAAGTAGGAACGCCATTTTATTTACATGTATGAGTGTTTTTTGACTAGGCTAGGGGTGAGCCTTCCTTTTACTGAGTTTGAAATTGAGATTCTCGGTCTTTGTAAAGTCGCTCCTTCTCAATTCCATCCAATTCGTTGGATTATTTTGAAAATTTACCAGCTCCTCTGCCGTGAACTCGACCTCCCCTGTAACACCCTACCACACAGGGCTTTATGCCTAGAACATAAATCAGATGTGGTGAGGCACTACAACCTTTAAAAATAAAGATACATATATAAATGTAGTTGAAAGAACTTATAACTATGAGCCTTGAAGAAGAAGCTAATCAAACGCGTATTAGAAAATGCATCACACTTGTCTGGGTAAACGTAAACCAATAAACAAGATAGGACGAAAAGGATAAACTATATACATAAAGATCAAAGTTCCAAAAGATACAGTTATCAAGCTCTAGACTCGACCTACAAAGCTAAGACTGGGCAGAGTATATATACATATATACATATATATATATATATATGTGTGTGTGTGTGTGTGTGTGTGTGTGTGTGTGTGTGTGTGTGTGTGTGTGTGTGTGTGTGTGTGTGTGTGTGTGTGTGTGTGTGTGTGTGTGTGTGTGTGTGTGTGTGTGTGTGTGTATAACCCAAAAGTCTAACTCAAACCCTAAAATAAACCCCTGTTTCTCCAAGTCAGCCTCTAAGAGGGACAAAACATAATATATACGTACAATGTGAAGAATCTATTTACATATATATACATAAACAAAATACAAATGCTAAGTCCCAAAAGAGTTCTTCACTTCCAAAGAGTCTTCAGAATACTTAATGAGGTACCTCCCGACCTGCATCTCATAAACAGAAGAATATATATAGAATGAGGACCAGGGATTCTTAGTATGGTTAAGGTGTCCACATAGATAATATATAAGGTCCCGAACAAGCCAGAAGCATTCCTGAAACTCCGACACTCAAAATCAAACATAAAGATTATACTAAACCATAAGTTTCAGTAATCTATCAAGAGATTCTAATTCTAATCTAACTCTCCACTTTCTGTCTCCTTCAAACCTCCTAATCACCATATAGAACAACCTTCATCACACCTCCACCACATGAGGGGTCTCTTAGAAATACAAACAAATACAAAATAGACAAGGAAAGCACATGTATAGATAGCAGTTACAACAAACAGATCAGATAGCAGTTAACCACAGATAAGAAATTAGGCAAGTCAAAACAAATGCAAACTCATACAAAATAGACAAATGCATATGATGAATGCCTTTCCTACTGGCCGTGAGCTCACGTGTCGGTTAAACTGCCAGAACCCGACACATCTGGTAGCTAACCCGAACATTGTCTCTAGGTTGTGCATCCCCAGAAAAATAATAAATGAAGGAGAGCGCCTTTCCACCTTCTCCTGGAGGTATCACGAAGGAGTGTGCCTTTCCACCTTGCAGCTAGAGAAAAATGTGGTTGAAAACAATAGTGTGTCTTTTGACCTTCCCTACATCCACCATGCACTGAGCAAGCGGGACTATACCACCATTCTTGCCAGACAATCAATAAGCATTCCATTCATAGTCACAAATCATACCTCATCATTCTCATCAAAATAAATCATCTTCATTTTTCATATCTCATATACTCACAATTCGTTGTCATTATTATCATCTTTATCATTCACTTTTTATTCAGCATTACCATCACCTCATTACATAGTTATCACTTTACAAATCCTTCTCAATATCCCTTTAACTCATTTGACATATTCACCCTTGTTTTAAAGCTCAGAAACTCGCTTTAAACAAGTGTTAAAGTGGTTTGGAAAGTTAGAGAGTACGCTTAAAACTCAAAAATGCCACTTTTCTAAAATAACGTACGCGATCACCTCCTACATACTAGGGTTCTCCAAACAGAGGGTTTGCTCGCGTATGCATGAATACTTCCCCGTATGCACACTTTCAAAACTTGGCCTTTCGTGCGTATGCATGCCTCATGCGTACGCATGATTGTAAAATTTGACAAACTCGTGCAAGCATCCACCTCATGCGTACACGAGTGTATGAAATAGAAAAGATTCTCACATACGCATGCACGTGTCCACGTATGCATGCCTCAAGTTTTCCAAAAAACCTGCTAAGTCTACAGAAATCAATTTTATACACCCAACTTCGAATGCATGTAAATTTTTCGTTAGAAATCATTTTTAATCCGTTCTTCAAAAATTATAAACTTCACGAACCCGATTTTCATTCAAAACAAGATTTAAAAAATTTAGAGGTCTAAAAGTCAAGTTATGGCCCACCAACGTTGGTCAAAAATCAGCTTTACCAAAGTTTACCAAATCTATAATTTTCCAAAATTCTCAATCAAAAATCAATGGTTTACAATCCCAAAACAGCCCTAAAACTCCATTCGACTATTCAACAATTCCATATATATATACTCAACAATTCCTCAACCAACAGCAGCAACAATCCTGCTCGCATATCTCCTTTTCATGCCACAGTCCTATCAACATATAAATTCATCAATATATCATCATCACAACTCATAATTACCATCAATCATCACCAACATTAATAATCACTATATCTCATAATTCCACCAAAATTCATATACACATATCAAATCTCAAATCAATTGCACACATATACACATTTATTCACTAATCATATCAACAACCAATTTGAATCCAAGCTTATCCTATGGTCAATTAGCCTAAGTTTTCATGTGACGTTATATATTAACTACGAGAAACTAAAACTATACCTTGGACGATTTCTCCCTAAGCTACAAAAGCCACTAATTCTCTTCTCTTCAAGCCTCAAAGTCTTCGAATCAACTCAACCAACTTACATCCACCACAACTTAGTTCCAATTCACCACTTTGACTTCAATTTCACATGAATTCAACCTAACACCATGCAATTTCATATATGGCCACAATTTCAATTTCTAAACTCATAAAAATCAAAGATCCATAAGGGTTAAGTTCCTCACCTTATCCACGGATGATTTGTGTGAAACCCAACATTTTCTTATCACTAGAGTACAACTAAATCATCAAGAGCACCAAATCCATCAACATATAATACCAAAAATTACAAAATTTAATGGGGTGAGAACTAGGCATGAAATCTCAAATTTTGTACTACTTTGTTCAGATGATTTTGAATGGAATTCAGAGACAAATGCGTGGCCATTGACAGTTCATCAATGGGAGTTTTGGATTAAAAGCTATGGTTGATAGAAGATTGAAATGGAAATGGGTTAGGGTTTGATGCTTCTCCCCTTTTCTTTAGCGTGTTTTCAGTTTATGAGGGAAAGAAAAGGATGATTTGGCCTCATATATAGTGGGCCTTAGGCCTGGTTTAGGTTCGGTCCGACCGGTTTAGTCTGTTGGCCCAGGTTTTAGGCCAAAATCTTTAAAATTAGTGTCAAAATTTGTATTTTAAATACTTCTACTCTTCTAACTTATCAAATTTGATTTTCTAATTTCTTTGAATAATAATTAATTTATTAATTAATTTTTTATTAATTTTTAGGGTTTTACATCCCCCCTTCTTCAAAATTTTTCTTTTACCTCTTCCAACTTACCAAACCTTTTAGTTCTAAAAAGAAAGCATGGATCTCCTTCCGACCTATTCAAGAAAGGAAGGTCTTTGCCGTTTGTTGATGATTATTTTCATGACTTCAAAAACTATTTCTTCAAAATCTGATTTGTTGAGAGTGTCCAACCTTTCTTTTTTAATGAGAGGAATGAAGCCCTTTTTAGCTTGTATTGGGAGGAGAACCCACAATTATTAAGTATAATCTTGATGAATTGGATGAGGTAGAAGAGTGTGTAGTTGCCTTATTCTAGGAGTGTTGGGGCCAAACCCCAATCTTGACACCAAGAAAATTTTAATAGGAAAGCCAAGCTATGTCCGTTTCGAGCTAGGTAGTATTTCTTTACATTTTGTAGATATTTTTGTTATTGGTAAGCTGTGAGCTTATGCGATCCGACCTGTTGGTTTTGCAAAAAATATGATTGCCCTGAAGACTCTTTGTACAGGTAAGAAGAATGTTGTTGCCTGAATCATACAGCTGAAGGAGGTCAACGAAACGGGTGATCTCTCTTCTCCTTCAAATTTGGACTCTGGCGCTTCTAAGTCTGTTAAGGTTATTTTCGATCCGACTCCTCATCCTCTTACTCCTCCTACTAACTCTGGTATTCAAACGATTACCCTTGCACCTCCTTTTCCCGAACTAAAGTCTACAAAATGCAAAACTTCCGAATCAGGAAGTGTATATAAGCAAGGCTTTGATGTTGTATTGTTTTGTGAGAAACATAGCCTTCCCAATAGTTTTATAAACATGGATGATGTTTCTACAAAAGACCACCTTCAAGTCTTGGCTCAGGGTGGGATAAGGATGACAGGGGTTTGCTCCACTTTACTGAGGCAGCTCAAGGAGACTCTCCTTGATGCCACTCAGTGATCTTTGTCCGATTTGAAAGCTAAGGTGGCATCTTTCAAGGAGACTAAGGCAGAGTTGGAGAAAGAGAAAGAGGTTCTTAGGTCTGACCTTTCTAAAGCTCGAAAGAGGGTAAAGCAATCCGAAGCGGTGTACGCTATGGTGAAGGGATTAAAAAAAACTAAGAGTTATACTCGGATTTTTGGGGAGAAGCTGGACTTGGTGGATGAAGTCGTGAAGTCAAGGGAGAAATATGCAAAGCTGGAGGAGACTATCTCCTAGAGGATGGATGAATTGGTTGAAAATTTGAAGGCCCCAGAAGATATTCCCATGGAAGTTTTGAAGACTTCGGACACCTGGGCATAGTTATAAATACCGAACTAGACCGAATGGTTTGATAAACAAAACTGGTGAATCGGGCTCCCAACCGGTCTGGTTCAATCTCTAAACTGTGTAAGGACAAAAACCGGTGTGAACCAGTCAAAGCCAGTGAAAATAAGTCAAAACCGATAGGAACTGGTGGAAAATCGGTCCAACTATAATACAAATTCCAAAATTAATGTAGTTGTGGTTTGAACCTAGATCCTCCTTGTTATTGTATACTTCTCTTGCCATTAAACTATATTATTCCTTGATATTTTATATGCTAATTATTAATTATATAGTAAAACTGCACAATCGTTTTTGAGATATTATTTTAATTTTATACTCACTTATATTTAAATTAATTGTATTTTTTTATTATTCATAATTATTAATACAAATGTTATTAACCATGTATAAATAAAAGATATCAAATATTTTTATTAATTACAAAATAATTACTTTTTTATGATATGATTATATGTTATTTATTATTACTATTTTTCAATAAAGATATATAGTATATAATAATATAATAAATATAAAAATAATTTAATATAAAAATAAAATTAAAAAAATTATTATGAAAAAATACTAGAATTTTATATACATATTTAATAATAATCGGATTATAACTTGTTGATTATAATTTGTTGAAACTTGAATGTTTTTAAAATATTAGTGAAGGTATGTATTTTAAATTTTAAATTTAGGTTTTTGACTATTTTTATATTTTTATTTACATAAGACTGGTTCTATCGGTTCAACCAGTGACTCATCGGTTGAACCAATAAACCAGTAAACAGTAGTCTAACCAATTTGATCACCGGTTCGATTCTAACAACTATGCACCCGGGTTGAGGGAGCTTCTCAATGCTTTCCAACTCAGTTGGACGATGAGCCCCTTTCTTCTCCGACCTGGCCTGTTAAAACTCTCCCGACCTCTTCAGCTCAACCCAATGTGACCTCCAATATGGCTTCTGGTGGACAAACTTCTGCTTCTCAATTTTTATTTGTAATATTTAACGGATCAGCTTGTGGGACTTTATGAACAATTTATGTTTTTGTAATAGCTTAGCTTTAGAATACTTCAACATTCTTCGCCCTTTTGAGGCCTTTTTGAAATAGTAGCTTTTGCTAGACATATTATTGCTTTATAGGTGTTTTCATAGTTTTGACTTGTGTTTGAAAAATGATTTGTCGTAAATATTTTTCTAAGTTTTGACCTTTCCTTTTATTCGTGTGAATTTTATAAGGTTAAGAAACTTTATAAGCTTCTCTTCTAATAATTCTTTTTCCATTTAAAATCCATTGCCGACCTATGGAGGTCGGTCATTTATTAAGTTATTTTCGCGATTCGTTTTTAGGGCCACATCTTTTACCAACTTTCGATAAGTGGTTTTTCGAGTTATGGCCACGATCTATGTGTATAACTTCTTTTTACTAACTTGGACCTCATCTCTTTATCTTTGCTAACCATCTAGGGCAGGACATGATTTTCATATTTTTTTAAGCTTAAGTTAGTGCGTGTCGTAGAATAGATAATGGTGTAAGAAATGACTTATCGGGAAATGAGGGTGAAATAATTTACAAGTGCTTTTGCTACTAAGAGTTCTGGATATCTAGCTCTTAGCCCTTGCTATGGTGCTTCATTAAAATCCCCACCAAAAAAACCTTTCTCGGAAAAAAACCATAAAGTCAGGAAAAAGATTATACCGCAGAGCAAGGTATGCTTTCTAGATGTAGTACTTCTTCAAGTTGCATGTGTACCACAACCTTGGGAGTTCATTTCCTTGCAAGTCGGACACTTTAAAGTAGCCATTTCTCAAGACTTTAATGATCTTGTAAGGCCTTTTCCAGTTTGCAGCCAGCTTCCCTTCACCTGACATTTGCAATCCAATGTCATTTCGGATTAGTATGAGCTCATTGTGATAAAATTTCTTCCGATGACTTTCTTGTTGTACCTTAAGGTCATTTTCTGCTTCAATGCTTGCTCCTTAATCCAAGCTTATTCTCGGACTTCTGGGAGGAGATCATGTGCTTCCCTTTGAGCTCAGATGTTTTCTACTAATGCGTGAGCATCGTGTACCCTTTTTCTTATCATTTTTCAGTCGTTTTTAGTTAGATTTTATTTAGTTTTACTTGATTTCAGTACAAAACTCCTCTTTGGATGCTACTTTGAGTTGTTTTAGTATTTTTATGATTTCATGTAAAATTCAGAGCAATTTGGCAGAGTTTGGAGCAAAAAAAAAAAAGCTAGCTGGACCTCCCTAAGTGCTAAAGGCCAGTTGGGCATTTAGCGCCAGCAAGGGACTCAAGACCAGAAATGAACTGCCCCCTTTAAGGCGCTAAACGCCCATCTAGCATTTAGCGCCAGCAAGCTTTGCCCGAATTCACTCTCTTTGGCATCTCAAGTGGATTTAGCATTTATTAGTTTTATTTTATTTTCTTTTTGTAATTTATATTTACGAACAATATCTTATAGCCTTAGGATTTATTATTTTATTTTATTTTCTGAATCAAATTAGGTTGGATATAAAATGGAAAAGATCCTCCTTTTAAGAGATTCGTACTTTTGGATGTTTTGCACACTTTTGGAGGAACCCTCATTTTCTCTGTAAGTTATGAGCAACTAAACTTCTTTAGTTAAGGTTAGGAGCTCTGTTTATTTCTATGGATTAAGCCTATTGCTTTTCTATTTTAATTAATGTCTTGATTCAGTTTTAAGAATTGTTTTCGTTCTTAATCTTATGAATCTGGGTGGAATGAGAGTATGACCCTTACTCTGCATGAGTTCTTGTGATTCTCGAGAGAGTTATCTCGCTTGAACAACAACTTAAAAATAAATTTCTCCTAAATTGCTAATTACATGAAATAATTAGGATATGTGACATATACTCCTATTAGCTTTGGGTAATTAAGGTTTTTGTGCCCATAAACTAGTTTTTGAACTTAACCTTCTAATCGGAATTAAGTGACCACAATAGTAGCGGTTAATGAAGGTTAGAGGAGGCTAAATCACTAAGAAATTAGGGTTTAGAAATTTATAGTTTGCCATGGAATGAATCATGCATTGTTAAAATAGGTTGTAAAAACTTTTAATTCAGAAAAGTAAATATCTTCGAAGCCTTAATTGTTTTCTCTCACTGTTTTCACACCAAACCTTTAATTGCTTTCTTTACCTTCTTATTTATTGCTTTATGCGTTTTAACCATCAAAACAACCTTTTCTATCTGCCTAACTAAGATAGTTGGATAAGCATTGTTGCTCAGTCCAACAATCCTCATGGGATCAACCCTCACTCACCTGCGGTATTACTTGGATGTCTCGGTGTACTTTTCAGTTAAGTTGTGGGAATTCTAAATCCTACACCACCTACAAAGTCATAGAATCTAACCCTTGGAGATTCTTTGTTGACCTCTAGAGGAATCATGGCTTCTATGTCATAGGCATGTTGGAAGGAATATTCCCTAGTTGTTGAGTGGAGGGTTGTCTGATATACCCACAAGACTTCAGAAAGCTCCTTGGCCCATGCACCCTTTGCGTCTAGTAGTCGGCGCTTGAGTCTGGCCAATATGACTTTATTAGCAGCTTCTGCTTTTTTATTGGCTTGGGGATGCTCTACCAATGAAAATTGGTGCTTGATTTTGAGGTTTGCCACCAAAGTTCTGAATGCTGAGTTAGTAAATTGAGTTCCATTATCCGTAGTGATGGAGTGTGGAACTCCAAACTAGGTAACAATGTTCTTATGGAGAAATTTCTGACTTCTTTAGGCCATGATAGTAGCTAGAGGCTCTGCCTCAATCCACTTAGTGAAGTAGTCGATTCTAACTATTGGTATTTTACCTGCCTGGGTGCTAGAGGGAACAGTTCGAGAAGATCCAGACCCCATTTTGCAAATGACCAAGGTGAAGTGACATTGATGAGTTCTTCTGGAGGTGCCATGTGAAAGTTAGCATGTTTTTGGCAAGGCAGACATTTTTTGATGAAGTCAGCTTCCTCTTTTTGTAAGGTTGGCCAAAAGAAACCAGTTCGGATAACTTTTTTAGCTAGTGACCATGCTCCTAGGTGATTTTCACAAATGTTGCTGTGGACTTTCTCTAGGACCTCACCAGTCTTCTAGGTCGGGACACACTTTAGTAAGGGCAAAGATACTCCCCTTTTATAGAGGACGTAGTGAACTAAGGTGTAGTTCTGTGCTTTTCTTATGAGCCTCTTTGCTTCTTTTTCTTACTTAGGGACAATATCGAATTTGATATATTAGATAATAAGGGTCATCCAACCTAAGTTTAGATTGGAGATGGTCAATGTGCCCAACTTGTTGACTTCCTTAGTTACTGATGGTGCATGGTGAGTTTCCTAGATTAAGCTCCTGTTGTTGTCCCCTGGCTTTGGTGCTGGCCAGTTTTGAAGAGGGCATCAGCTCGGGTGTTAGATTCCCGAGTTATATGTCAGACCTTTGCTTCTTGGAATTGAGCTAATTGTTCCCGTGTTTCATCTAAGTACTTCTTCATACTAGGATCTTTAGCTTCATAAACCCCATTTACTTGAGAAGTTATTACTTGAAAGTCATTAAACACAATTAATTTTGGTGCCCCAACTTCTTTGGCGAGCCCCAAGCCAGCAAGCATGGCCTCAAAGTCTGCTTAATTATTGGAGGTTGGAAACTCGAATTTTAATCAAAGCTCTATTTGAGTTTCTTCTTCGTTCTCCAGAATGATTCTTGCCCTACTTCCAGCTTTGTTAGATGATCCATCTACATATAAATTCCTGGCCATTGGGTTCTGTAACACCTCGTTACCCTAAACCTTACCTCTAGCCGTAAAGAAAAGAATAATAAAGTGCCACGATAGTTCTAAAGCTTATAATATATATAATATGTCCAAATATATATATAACTATATGCCCGATGAAAGGATAAAGCTCAAAGTCATGTAAAGCTGAATTACGAAATGTGAAACGTTCACAGCTTATACAACTTACCTCTCAAATCGAGTCTCTAAGGCCATAAAGTCTAAAATAAAAAGGTGAGAGAAAGTACTACAACAAAATAATCAAAATACTATAATAGATCATAAGATCCTCCGCTCCATCACCATCTCGCAACTCACCGAGATGGGTTATGACCTGCATCTGAAAAATAATAACATATGGTATGGGAACTGGAGATTCTATGTATGGTAACAATGCCCGATATATAAGATGTAAGGTTCCGAGATGCCACAGGCAATCCTAGAACTTCACACCGATACAGATATTGAAGCTTAGAATAAATAAATAACTTAAACCATAAACATGGTATTCTATCTTAAGGGATTTCTAACTAACATAGCACCGCTGTCCCACAGTCTTCGGCAGCCTAACCTTCATGCAATCCCATTGCCGCCGCCTACCGAGCCTCCTCAATCCCAGAAGAAAACACAAGTAATGCAGACAAGGAAAACTAAAGTAAAGTACATGTACAACAAATAGAACAATTAGCAAGTAAACTTGTGATTCATTTAGGCATAACAAAATTTAAGCAAAGTACACAAACAGGTAGAAGATGCATATGATGAATGCCTTTCCTATTGGCTTGTGATATCACCTGTCGGTCCACAAATGCCAACTCGACACATCCTCTCGGATGTAGCCTTCCTGTCATGCCCAGAGATATAGGCTCTGCACACTAATGGAGCAGAAAAATCTGCCACGCCAGAGATATAGGCTCCGTACACTCATGCAGCAGGGAGTCTGCTACGCCAAAGATATAGGCTCTGCACACTTATGCAGCAAGAAAGGAAACAACATCTGTCTCATCATAAATCATTCCAAAGATATAGTGTTTGGCACACTTTTGCAGCAGAAAAATTGCCACGCTGGAGATATAGGCTCCACACACTCATGCAGTAGAAAAACTGTCACGCCGGAGATATAGGCTCCACACACTCCAATATAATCCAATAAATTCATCATTCCCTTTTAAGTTCTCAACTCATCACAACCATCATTTGTTTTCAACTTCTCAAATTCTTCATAAGCACTTTCATTTCTCAAAAATCTCTTCAACCCTATACTTTACAACTCAGCCTTCACCTATTCAAGCTAGGATTTACACGGACCTTCCAAAATCCTATGTCACCGGCTCTAACTCATAACTAACAATACCCTTTTTATTCTTTTATTATTTTCTCCCTTGATTCAAGACCCTAAAATGGAAAAAAGGCTTTAAGCAAGTATTATGGAATTTTGCAAGCTTACTGGGAAGGTAAAAATGGTTAAAAACAAGGTTTTATTTGAAAACAGGGTAGTGTGCGTACGCATAGTGTTGTGCGTACGCACGCCCAGAAGAGTGTTCCCAGCTTGTACGTATGCATTATATTGTGCATACGTACAACTTTCAAATTGACAGAGTGTGTGTGCGCACCAAAGTGTGCGAACGCTTTCAACAGTAGGCATATCGCTATGTGTGCGTGCACACAAAGGTGTGCGTACACACAAGTCAAAACATGGCCCCTGTTCAAAGTACGCGCATACCAGTGTGCGTGCGCACACAAACCAGAATTTACAATTTCTGCAACATCGGAGAAATCAGATTTTTGACACTACCAATGATCATATATTTTTCTACAAAATTCTAATTTTCACAAAATCTATACCTTTTTAAAGCTCTTTGAATTATCTTTCAAAAACTGTAGCTCAAGATATGATCTGCCAAAGTTGGCCTAAAATCCATTTTTACAAAAACCACTAAAAACTCAATTTCAC
Source organism: Arachis hypogaea (assembly GCF_003086295.3). Taxonomy (NCBI): domain Eukaryota; kingdom Viridiplantae; phylum Streptophyta; class Magnoliopsida; order Fabales; family Fabaceae; genus Arachis; species Arachis hypogaea. Next base: position 43,588,594 of record NC_092040.1, read on the forward strand.
TAAATCTCTCAACCCTAAACCAAGAGTTCACTACCTAAAACGGCACTCAAGTCATTCCACACATATCCACACACTTCCATTTATCTCAACAATATATCACCTCCCTATGTAACACCCTACCATACAGAGTCTTATGCTTAAGTCATAATTCAGAGATGGCAAGGTATTACGACCTCTAAAATAAAAATTTAGTACGTATAGTAGTATGAATGATTGATTATAACTAGGAGCCTTTGTAGAAAAAAGGGGTAAACAAAAATCGCAACTCGAAAGCGCAACACTCTGATCGATAACGTAACGAACAAGGATAAACCAACGTGAGATTATATATATACAAAGGAGTGTCAAAAACAGGAATATCAAGACTCAAAATCCGGCTGCGGAGATAACCGGTTCGAGCATAGCAATATATACATATGATAAAATAAGGAAAACCCCAAAGGAAACCCAAAGGAACACAAATACAGAAAACCTATTCTCCAAAATCTCCCATAAGAGGAGTCATCACAGTTTGTATTATTTAATGGAGATAAAAGTATCTAAGCAAAATATATAAACTAAAACATAGTCCCAAGAACAAAGGATCTTCGCAAATCTAGAAGTCTCTAGCATGCCTCAGCGGGAAACCTCACGTCCTGCATCTGAAAACCACAAAATCCGCATGGGTGAGAACCAGAGGTCCCCAGCATGGTAACAGCTTCCATATATATAATACATAATAATAGAGGAAAGCCAAAGGCAATCCTAGAACTTAATCCAGATAATATCAAAGCTTATAAACACGCTAAACCATAAGTGGCGACTGACTAAAGATTCTTCAGTCTAACTAATACTTCCCTTTCCAATTCCTTCAGACCTCCCAACCACCAGCAGGAGTATAATGTAGCAAACACAGTTATATCAAACAAGAAATATACAAATAGGAACAAATAAGGTATTTAGACAATTAGCAAGTAATATGCAGTCAAATAGGCAATCTCAAACAATTTATATAGTATGCATATGATGAATGCCTGTCCCTAGTGGCTGATGATATCATCTGTCGGTTATAGAACCAACCCGACAAGTCCTGGTAGCTAACCATTGGACTGTCCCTCTGTCGTGTCTCCCCAACTCAAGTTATACTCAATATAAATTTGATCATAATCATGATCCATATCCATTACCCTCACTGGTGAATATTTACGGGGGTGAGCTCATCCGGGGCTTTTACAGTGCCCGGCCATCCTGACGACATAGGGTCAAAAGAGTTTCGAGTCTCAACCTGGAGCACGTGGTGGCTAACCACTGCTTCCTTCCAGGGAAACTCTCATCTCCAACAGTGAAAGTGCAACATTCACAATTCATTTAACAGCATATGCATTTATACTTAGCCATAATCATGGCTCCGCCGTAACACGGCAATAATCCAGCCATCCGGCTCACGGTTAAATCCATAACCAGCCAATTCATTAACAATTACGGCCCTTCGGCCCATGGCATAACAAGCACTTCCACCACCATCCTCCGTATCTCACATAATCATCTTTGATCCTCAATGATCATTCATTTTTCCCTTGCTTCACTCGCAGGTTACCACATCCCCTAGCTCATTTTCTCATTGCTAGGCATATCATAATGATTTAAGACATAAGTGGTGAGATCGGAAGCTTAGAAGTATGAAATTTAGCTTTTAAAACTCAAAAATCAACTTTGGGATGAAAACAGGGCCACGCGTACGCGCACTCTACACGCCCGCGTGGATGGCCACAAAACTCATCGACGCGTATGCGTCATGCACGCTAACGCATGGATTGAAAAATAGCCAAGCGATGCGCACGCGTCAACCACGCGTACGCGTGGGTGATCTTGTGCCCTAGGCACAAAACTGGCACAGTTCTGGCACAACTCTCTGGAAAATGGCTGGGCATTGGGTGCAGCACATCGGCACGCCCGCGCACACCACGCGCACGCGTGGATGGCACTTTCTAGAAAAACGGCGTATACGCGCCAAGTGCGCCTATGCGCTGGGGGTCATTCTGCTAAAAATTTTCTAAGTTAAAAGCTGCAGAATTCACTAATTCAACCCCCAATCTTCCAACAGGCATAACTTTCTCATTTTAAATCGTTTTTCACCCGTTCTTCGAACGACATGGACATCCCGAATCTAAATTCATTTCTAAATAGATTTGGCAAAAAAATGAGATCCGTAGTCCAAGTTATGTCCCGTCAAAGTATGCCCAAAAACCATGTTTTTCATACACAACCACAATGTGCCATTTGCAAAACAAGCCATTTTCAACTCTTTTCAAAATCAATCAAAACATGCCAATTTCATCCCTTTTCTTTGAAATCAATCAAAATATATCAAATTCAACATCAAGCCTCCTCAACTCACACATTGACACTTTACCACAATTCACCAAAATCACTATCCCATCATTTTAACCCACTTCACCCAAGTGGCTCAAACTCAAACACATTGACATATCATATACTCTTCCTCATGGCAATTTTCAACAACACCAATTCCAATAAATCATCATTGTACACAATTAATATCATACTCACCATCAACATGGTTTCACCCATAATTCAACCATAATCAATCATCAAGCATATATCACAACATGCATATTTCTCATACATCATACCATTAAGGCATCAATAATCATCATCACATATATGACGACATCATATATTTCAACCATTCAACAACATCAACAATTCAATGCCTATCTTAGGGCCTCTAGCCTAAGTATTTCCTACCATATTACATATTAGATACGGGAAATCAAGACCATACCTTAGCCGATTTTCCAAGCTCAACCGAAGCACTTCCAAACCACTTTTTCCTCAAGCCTTCAAGGCCTCAATACTTCCAAAAATAGATTTTTCACCACCAAATCCCTTTTCAAGCTTTTCAATATCACTAATCAAGCTCCAATATTCACACATACACAACCTAAGCCACAATCATCATACCCATACACAACATCTCAATACCCAAACATCATAGAACAACAAATTACACTAGGGTTGAGAATCTTACCACACCCAAGGTCCAAGGAGACAAGATTAACCTTCTCCTTCGAGAGAGTTGGGTCCTATAACATAAAAGAGCCCAAAATCTCAATATTTTTACTCATGAAACTCGAAATCAAAGCTGGAAATTCGAAGAGTAAAATGTGGCTTACCTCAAGATTGATTGTATGGTTTTGTAGATCTCTCCGCGGTGAACGCATGGTCGTAAACGGTGTGGCAATCGGAGCTCTAGATCAAAAGTTATGGTGGTTTGAAGATCAAGTGAGGGTTAGAACCTTGGAGAGTGTTCTTCCCCCATTTCCTCTCTTTTTCAGCATGTATTAGTGTTGTGTGAGGAGAGAGAGTGCTGAAAACTAGGGTTTTGGTTTAGTTTAGTTGGGCCAAGGGCCCATTTTGGGTCCGGTTGGCCCGGTTTGGCCCGTTCGGTCCAATCTTGGTCCGATTTCTATAAAATTGGTACCGAAATTCTCGTCTCAATCTCCTCTATCACATTTAGCCATAAAAATTACATTTTGGGCTTTCTAGAATAAATTCTTATTTATGGGTTAATTAGTCATTAATTAACCGGGTTTTACACCCTAAACCATCCAAGTATTTCACAATATATTATCAAAACCCATAATCATTATCAACCAACAACAACATCAACAACTAATACAAATCCTCGTCAATTTCAATAATCATCACCAAAAATATCTAACATTAATCAAACCCATCATAATCTTTAAATTTCTCACACTATACTCATAAAACTCACATATTTCACCAATTATCATCAACATCAATATTCATACTCCTCATCAATTAATCTCAACATTAGCAATCATTATCAACATTCATATTACTACAATCAACATACACACTCATCAACTTCAACCAACATCATAATATGTCACTAACACTAATAACCCTCATACCCTTATCAACATCACAATCATCATCAATTATCATCAATTATCATCAATTCAATCCTATCCTAAGGTCCATTAGTCTAAGTGTCTAGAAACATTACATATTATATAAAGAAAACCGAAATCATACCTTGGTTGATCCCCAATATGCACAAAACACCAAAATCTTGATTCCAACAAGATCAACAAGCCTCAAGCACCAACACCACTTCCAAAACTCACCAACTATCAAGCTATACACATATAACATACCAAGAATCAACACTATGGCTAACCAAAACATCAAACCATAAGAGTTTGAAGAAACTTACCTTACCCAAAGATCTTAGGGGTAACACCCAATAATATTCCAATGCTAGATCACCCCTAAACAAACAAAAAATCTACTCAAAAATCACACCCAAAAATGTAGAATTATTAGGGATGGACACTGGAGCTTGAGTTTCGATTTCTTACCAATAAAGATTGGCTAGAAATGAAGAGCTCAACGAGAGTTTTGCATGGCCGCAATGAATAGTGACACCCCTTTTCTTCTCCCTTATCTCTCAATCTGCGTCTTTCTCTCTTTAGTGGTGAAAATAAGATGAAAGCTCATTTAATGTGCATATATATGTTGAGCCTTAGACTCGGTTTGTTCCTGGGCCAATTAGTTAGCGTTTTAGGTCCGTTTGGCCACTTTGGACAAAAACCTTTAAGATTATTGTCCGGTTTTCAATTCTAAATTATTTTTTTCCTTTTCAAATAATAAATTAATTTTCAAAATCTTATTTTTTTTTAAAATACATAGTATCGGATAGACTCGAGCCAGTACTGTCGGCTTAAGCACCGGTATGCATTTTTACAAAGATTTTCCATAAAAGGTACATTTTTCCACACAAAAAAAAATCATTGAATTCAAATTTCACCTTTTTATTTTCAAAATAACATTTCTATATTTTTGAACCTATTCCGGATAGTTAAATTATTATTTTATTAAAGCAGTTTTACGTGAAAACTCCAGTTCTTACAGGTTCCCTTGTGTTGTCGTGTATTCAGCCAAGAAGTTGGCCAGGTATTGGGACTTGATTTTCGTTTGAGTTTCATACTTTACGTCGAACTTGGACAGCTCTATTGCCCATTGTAGCATCCAACCTGCAATATCCGTCTTTTTAAGGATATGCTTCATGGGTTGACTAGTTCGGACCTTTATGGTATGGACCTAGAAATAAGGTCGGAGCCTTCTGGAGGTGAGGAAAAGAGCATATACAAACTTTTCTATCTCTTGATAGTTTAGTTCTGTCCCCTGTAGGGCCTTGCTAACAAAGTAAACTGGTTGTTGTCTGTTCTTATCTTCTCGGAAAGTGCAGATGCTATGGCCTTACTTGCAACTGCTAAGTAAAGTATAAGGTCATTTCGTTGAACAGGTCGGGTAAGGATCAGTGGCTGACTCAGGAAGTTTTTGAAATCTTGAAATGCTTGCTCACATTCTTGAGTCCATTCAAATTGACATCCTTTTCTAAGTATTAAAAATAGGGTAGGGACTTCAGAGCTGACCCCTCCAGGAATCTGAATAAGGCTACTAACCTTCCATTTAATTGCTGGACTTCTTTGAGGCATGTCGGGATTTTCATCTTAAGGATTGCTTTGCATTTGCCTGTGTTGGCTTCAATGCTCCTTTGGGTGAGCATGAAGGCTAAGAACTTCTTGGCTTCTACTACAAATGTACACTTTGAGGGATTTAGTCTCATCCTGTGCTTTCTTATCAAGTTGAATACCTCTGTTAAATCAAACAAAAAGTTGACGTTTTCTTTAGTTTTGATAAGCATGTTGTCTATATACACTTCTATTAATTTTCCAAGGTGAGATGAAAACACCTTGGTTATTAGTCATTAATATATGGCTCCAGCATTTTTCAATCCAAAAGGCATCACCACATAACAATAATTGGCCTTTGGAGTGATGAAAGAAATATTTTCTTGGTCCGACTTCTACATCGAGATTTGGTTATATCATGAATATGCATTCATAAAGGACAAGTATCGTATTCTGAAGCTGAATCTACCAAGGTATCAATGCTGGGAAATGGGTATGGGTCTTTAGGACAAGCTTTATCGAGGTCGGTATAGTCGACACACACTCTCTATTTCCCGTTCTGTTACATCACAGGGTCCACATTAGCTAGCCACAAAGGGTATTTTACCTCCCTTATGTACCAGGCTTCTAGTAAAGCTTGGACTTGCTCTTCAATGACTTGTACTCTTTTAGAGTTGAGCTTTCGTCGCTTTTGTTGGATAGATTATGAGCCTGGGTAGACGACGAGCTTGTGATTCATGAGGTCAGAGTGTATTCCGGTCATATCAGAGGCATTCCAAGAAAAGAGATCAGAGTTTTTTCGTAAGAGCTTAATGAGATATGCTTTCAATTCTTTATCTAAGTTGGCTCCTATGCTTGTCATTTTTCGGTCTGATCTCCGATTTGAACTTCTTCGGTCTTTCCATCAGGTTGTGGCTTTAGTCTTTCTCGTGCTCGGACACCACCAAGCTCAATGGTGTTGACTTCTTTTCCCTTAATTCCTCTACGTAGGTTCAAGCTTTTATTATAACATTTTCATACCAACCTCTAATCTCCTCTTATGTTAGTGATTCCTTCTGAAGTATGGAATTTCATGCAGAGATAAAGAGTAGAAACGACCACGGTAAGTCAGTTTAAGGTTATCTGACCTATCAATGCATTGTAGGCTGATGCTACATCAACCACGACGTAGTCTATACTTAAAGTTCTGGACTTTACACCTTTACCGAAAGTGGTATGTAATGGGATGAAGCCGAGAGGTTGGATGGGTGTGTCTCTGAACCTAAAAAGAGTGTTAGGATATGCTCTCAGCTCTTTTTTTTCTAACTAGAACTTGTTGAAGGCATGTTTGAATAATATATCAGCCAAGCATCCTTGATCTACCAAAGTTCTATGGAGGTTTACATTGGCGAATATCATTATAATCACAACGGGATCATCATTACCGGAGATCACTCATTGAGCATCCTCTTTGGTGAATTAGATTGTGGGTAAGTCAGGAACTTTAAATTTTTTCCCGACTTGAGAGACTCTTTTCAAATGTATTTTATGAAAAGACTTAGTTACCCTGCCTCCTGCAAATTCTCCACCTATCATGTGGATATGTTTATTAGGGGTTTGTAGTGGCCGATCTCATCGACCCCTGTCTTCATCACCTCTCTTTCTTTTTCTCGGATCGTCCGACCTTTCTGTAAGGTATCTTTCTAACCAACCATCTCTGGCCAGTTTTTCTATCATATTTTTCAAGTCATAGCAATCGTTGGTGGAATGTCCATATAGCTTGTGATACTTACAGTATTTTGTCAGACTTCCACCTTTCTTGTTCTTGATGGAACGAGGAGGTAAAATTTTTTAGGTATGGAAGATCTCCCTATGGATGCCAACAAGGAAAACTTGCACAGGAGTATACTTATGATACCTTCGAGGTTTGTCTGAGCTGTACTCATCTTTTTTCTTTGTCTCCTTCCCCTTATCTCGAGCTTGATAAGGTGGATTTTGTCTTGGAACTGGTTCTCTAAGACGAGCATTCTCTTCCATATTGATGTACTTTTTTGTTTGCTCATGTACTTCGTACAGGAAAGTCGGATGTTGCTTTGATATGGACTAAGAAAATGGCCCTTCTCTGAGGCCGTTAACTATCCCATTATTATTGTTTTTGTAAGTAGATTTTGAATTTCCAAGCAAGCATTATTGAATCTTTTCGTATAAGCTCGGAGAGTTTCTCCGACCACTTGTTTGACCCCCTAAGAGACTAGGAGCATGCTTGCTTTGTCTTTCTGAATTGAAAATTGGGTGAGAAACTTTCTTGTAAGGTCATCGAAATAGGTCACCGACCTAGGTGGTCAGCTACCAAACCACTTTATCGTCGCTTTGGTTAAAGTTATTGAGAAAGCTTTGCAACGGGTCACATTGGACGCATCAGCCAAATACATCCGACTTTTAAAGTTATTGAGATAGTGTCTTGGGTCAGTCGTTCCATCATAGAGGTCCTTGTCAGGGATTTTATAGTTCCTAGGAAAACTAGCTCGCATAATCTCTTCTATAAACGGATCTTTTCCTCCAAAAGAACTTTCCTTTTAATCTACATGGTTGCTCTGATTTTGAAGGTCGGCTTCTAATTTTATAAGCTTTTCTTCTAATTCTCTTTATTGTCGCACCTCCCTTCACAAGTCCTTTTCAGCTTCTCTTGGTCGCTTTATCTCCTGTTTGAGTTGCTTTAATCGGTCGTGATGTCCGTGTATGAGTCCCATGATTTCTGTTGGGTGCAGGGATTTCTCATGCTCTGGTGGATGTATTTCTGAATTGATTCTCCTTGGATGAAGGTTTCTTGACATCCCCTCCCCATTAGGGCCATTTGCTCTGTCATGTCGTGAAGGTATCATGAGAGTTCGGTCATTGTTGTGAGGTTCTAGTTCAGATTCAGATACCGTATGTCCATCTTCGCACTAATCATCTGTCATTGTGGAGTGTAGACTTCCAAGTCCCCGGCAATAGCACGAGTATTCTGAGGGTTACCTGAAATTGGGTTACTTTTGGACTTGAACGTGAGGTCTAGGATCCTTTTGGATAGCGTTCGACTTCTATTGATGCCGAAGTACCGCTGTTCGAGTTTCGTATGAAGAGCTGTGGATGGTACCTGCAAGTGACTCCGATGCTTAAGTTTGTAGGGTTTTAAGCAGATTTTCAATAGATTGGATTCTGAATATACCTAAGGGTGTCAGTGTATTTATAGTAGAATTCATAACCACCTTTTAGAGTAGCTTCACCTTTGATGGTGGATGATTATCCCTTTTGTTAAGGAGGTTGTTGAGATCCTCCTTCTAGATAGATTAGAGATATCTTAGGAGTCGGTTACTTACCTAGGTAAGTGGGCCAGACTCTTGTTACGATGTCCAACCTTTATAAGATTGAGTATTGGGTGGATTGAGTTAGATATCTTAATTGGATTTTATTCGGTTTGGGCCAGGTTAGGATTCTTGGACAAGGATATAAACATTAATGTTATTATCATTAATTAATTTTTATGTACCTTTTAATAAAATTTTGCGTATCAATCCAAAATTAATTAATATACTTTTTTATAGATTAGAAGTGTTGGTAATATAAAATTTAAAATGTAGAAAATAAAAAATGACTAGAATATAGTCTTTCTAATATTTTTATTTGATAAAATTTAGAATAAGTAAGTTTAGTATAAATCACTCATTTAAAATAAATCTCGTCAAGTATTACTTGTTTATCATGAGTTAACTTTTATTATTAATAGTATTATACAAATTATTCTGAACTAAAATGATTTGGTAGTAGCTTTTAGTAAATTTTCCGGACACAATGATTTATGTAAGAAATAAAAGCATAAATAAGTCGTTTTAACCGAGGATAATTTAGTAAGTAATATATGGCTTTATATAACTGACATATTTAATTTTACTAAATTATTCTTGATTAAAACGATTTACTTATGTCTCTATCTTTTACATAAATCGTTGTAGTTCAAAATAATTTATTAAAAATTATTACTAAATTATTTTTATTCAAAAGAATTTGTATAAGACATAATAATAACAAAAGTCAATTTAAAATAAACAAATAATATTGGACGAGATTCATTTTAAATTAGTGATTCATCGACCCTAATGTTTATGATAGGTGATTGTAAGAAATATCAACATATAGTTTTACTATATTTAATTAAATTAACTTGTATCCATCATTTGATTCTAACTTGAAAAAATTTGCTAAAATATTATTGATAATTGATGAGTAAATAATTAAATTAATATTTAATAATTTTTTATTATTTAAAAGTTCGTCAATTACTTTTTTAGATATTTTTGTTTTTTGTTGCTTCTAATAATTTGTAATATAATTGTTAGATAAATAAATTTTTAATAAATATTATTATAAATAATTAAATACTAAAATTATAAGATAAATTAATCTCTCTTCTAAAAAAAAGATTAATTTGTTTCGAAAACTTTTAGTAGAATAATAAAAATTTGTTAAAAATTGAAATAAAATATCTAACCTGAAATTCTTAAAAATCAAATTTAAATGTTTACTCAAAGTTTATAAACATTGACTATTTCAATACTAGTCTTTTTAGTATTGAAAACTCAAAACAGTTGGATAACAAATGTAAAAACTCAAAACAGTTGGATAACAAATTTATTTATATACATACTCTTCTTCTAGTTCATTCTCCAATTCATGATGCTTTAGCTTTGTTTCGATTAATTTTTGTTCGATTTCAACGTAGTGACAATTAAATTTATATCCAAGATCTCAATTTGGAGAATATATACGATTTTTCTAAAATAGTGAGTTCAATCCAAAATTTATAGATTTTAATGTTAAAATAAACTTTGCAAGTAATGAAAAAATACGCTTCTTGTATTATTTATAATAGATTAATATGAACAAAGGTTCCACATGAAATAAAGACAAAATTTGGATTAACCAAATTTACACATGAAAAGAAATGAAAAATACTAAAATACTGAAAATGAAAGAAGGACTAAAGAACAAAGGTTAGAACTGAAATAAAATTGAAAGGAACTAAATTGGAAATGGAATGCTAAACAAAAGAAATAAACAAATAAAGAAATTGACTCCTAATATTTACATACACTTGCACTTCATAAATTTTTGTGCGTTAGTGTGTTTGAAAATTTTTCGGAGGTTTTAGTGTGATTTGTGGTATTGAATGGTAGTCCCTCTCCAAGCTTTTGATTCTCCTATTTATAGAGAAAAACCCTTGAGTTTAAAACTTTTTTTGATCCAATAATCTTACCCACATTCTTTCCATTACTTGTTCCGTAAGGATACACACCAACATTCCTGATACAGCTTGAGAATCAAAGTAACCTTCCTCATGTTTGTGACAGTTAGATTTAATGAGATAAGATTGATTTTTTTTAACACATGTTAATTGTGACATTCAAATTTTTTACTATCAGCATTCATCTTTACTTGATTGAATTTTCTTTAATTTTCATCTTGTTAATTATTTACAAGACTAGATTAATGTTAAAAGTTAAAACCCTCTACTGACGTTGACATCTCTGTTTTTTTAGTCGAACTCAAGGTTTGTGCTAATAAATTACCCCTTGAAACTTATTATTTTAAAGGTAATGAAAAGTTTCTTATTCTTCACGCTTATAATGTAACACCTTAATTAGTCTAAACTTTATCTCGCGTCGTAAAGTAAAGGTTAATCAAGGATTACGACAGATTTAAGCTCATACATATAATATATATAGAAAGAATAGTACAATCTAGAAGCCCGATGAAGGATGCAGCTCAAAAACAGGATTTCAAAAGCGCAAAACGTGCTAACGAAGCTACTGACTTAAGGCACAAGAATTAAATATAAAATAACAAAATATCATAGTATAATAGTATAATGTCATAAGACTCTAGCCACGGCTCGCGGAGTTTAAGCCGACTAGCCATATACAAACCATACATGAAACCAGACAGTAAAAACAGCTTATACAAGTTTTGATCTCTCAAATTCAAGCCTCTAGGCAAAGCAAAATACAAAAGATGAGAGACATATACAAAAGAGATCAAAAGACTTCAAAAACAGATAGATATCCTCCGCTCCTGTCACCATCAAAGCAATTCACCGAGGTGGGTTACGACCTGCATCTGAAAAACACAACAGAAATATGGTATGAGAACCGGAGGTTCTCAGTATGGTAACAGTGCCCAGTGATGTAAGATATAAGACCCCGGGACGCCAAAGGCAATCTTAGACTTCATATCCATCACAAGATTCAATCTTAAGGCATACTAAAACAAATAAGTATCATATATATTTTAACATAAATAGACAGGGTACCCTATCTTAAGGAATTTCTATTCTAACCAAACACCGTTGTCCCATAGCCTTCACCAACCTATCCTCCATGCGATCCCATCGCCACCGCCTTCCGAACCTCCTCAATCCCAGCAGAATACATAATTAATAGCAATGCAAGTAAAACACAAGTAGAAGCATATAAGGCAAGTAGTTCAAGTAAGCAAATAGGCATGTTATTCAATTACGCGTACAATTACAGGTCGGCAAAACATACAAAAAGATAGAAAATGCACATGATGAATGCCTACCCTATTGGCTGTGATATCACATTGTTGATTCAACTGCCAACCTGACACATCTCCATGGAGACGTCGCCCTTCGGAATCATCATATGGAAACCCCCGAGATATAGTGCTCGGATCACTGTTCAGGATTTTGCGCCTGCACGTTCTATTGATCCGAAGGATGCGAGCGGGATACTCTTACCACCGACCTCGCATCTCAACGCAAGCGGGATGAACCACCGCTCTTACACCGCTGCCACTACCTCGACAGGAGGGATCCAACCACCATCCCTGCCGAGCGCATAGCGTCTCATAATCTCAATATACAAATGATACATCAGTGGTTTTCAGAAAATATTTTTCAGTATACCATGGATCCATCATCGTATTCCGAGTCCTCGACTCATCTCAACCACTTTCAATCCAACATCTCCATTCCTCGTTCTTATTCAACCGAGCCCATCCTCAGTACACCTGAAACCTAAGCATCCGTTTTCTAACTTTTTATCAAATTACCAAGTTAAAATCACCTCAGACCTTCTCTACGTTTTGATATCCAAAAACGAGCCAAAAGTCTTAAATAGTTGTCACAGAAGTTTATAAGGGTAATTCTCCATCTCTAGACTCAAAACGGAAGTATCCTATAGATTTGAACCCAGTTGAAAAAGTTTAGTTGAATAAAATAAAAAGGAAAACCATTTCTCTTGCAAAAACTGATTTTTTAAGTTTGAAATCTCTACACCAAGACAGCAAGCTATCCTGTTCTTAGAAAATCCACCAAAAATCATATTTTCATTTGATGTATCTGAAATTTTTCAGAAATAAACTAGACTCATAGAGCTTTAAATCAGTCAAAGTATCATAGAAAAATCATTTTTCTGGAGAGAGTTATACTAACTACAAATTTACTTTCAAAAACTAGTTTTGCTGTCAAAATAGCTAAGAGCTCTATATTTAAAATGAGCACAACTCCTTCTACAAAATTTATAATAGTCTAAAAGTTTGACACAAACAAGAAAATACTCCAAGTCTCAATGTCCTTTTAGTTCCACTCAAAATTATGGTCAGGATTGGGAGATATAAGCTTGGAAAGTTGCTGGTTTGATTATGTAGCAGCAGAAAATTAGTTTTAAAGTAACAAACTTCAAAAATTTATATCTCCTAATCCAACCATTAAACTTTAACCAAATTTTTCAGGACTTTTCCACACATCACAAAGATTTGAGAAAAATTAATCCCATTCAATTGTGATGGTTAGATCGTTCCCAAAAAGCGTCCAAAGCAGCTACCAGAAAATAGATTATGCAGAATTTTGCCAAACCTCAACTTTTAAAATATTTCAACCAAAATCAGACTAAAACCATACCAACTCCAATTTACCTCATAACTCACCCTTTGCGTCACAATCTACCATTCATACCAAATTTTTCATTCATTCTTCAATATCCTCAACCTCAAATATCAAATATATAACACTGTAATCATTCCTCCACCAACCACATTCATCAATTTCCATTATCAAATACATAACAATACATCCATTTTTTTAAATCAACACATTAATCAAATTCCATTCCACCATTTCCAACAATCATCATAATCAATTTCAATCTCAATCTTCAATACCATACTATCAACATCAACATTTCAATTCATCAATAACCCAAATCATCAAATCATCATACATCATCATACAACAATTCTAACAACCAATTTAATTCAATCCTATCCTATGGGTCACTAGCCTAAGTATCCAGAAATATTATATATTACACAGAGAAAACTAAAGCCATACCTTGGCCGATTCCCTATATGAACCAAAACTCAAAATTGAGAACCCAATGAGCTTCCAACCACAAGCAAGCCACCAATGTAACTCCAACAAGCACCAACAAGCTCTAAACTCACAATAATCAAACTATATATGCATAAACCATCACAAATCAACCTAGGTTTCCATTTAAACATAATATCACAAGGGCTTAATGTCTCTTACCTTTTCCAATAGATTTGATAGCCAAAATCCAATGCTAAGCAAGGATTATAGCAAACCTAAACATCCAAAATCACAAAAACTCATTTAACCCAAAGCCCTAAAAAACCCAAAATTTTGGAGAGAAAAACTGAGAGAATTTCGAGCTTTCCATACTAGTTTCTTATATGGGTTTTGTAGAGCCCTTCACAAGGAATGCGTAGCCACTAACAGCACGCAAATCGGAGCACCGTAGCTCGAGATATCGCAAAAAGAAGAGATATGTGAATAGTATTTTCTTCTTCCTCTTCTTTCTTTTCTTTGCTGCTGAGTGTGTGTGTGTTTAATGGTGCTGTGGCCGCATGGGTTCATTAAATGAACCCTTATATATGTTGGACTTGGGCCCAACTTGGGCTCGGTCCAATCCGTTAGCGTTTTTAGCCCGTTTGGCACAACTTCATGCCAAACCTTTAAAATTAACTCCCGGTTTTCCATTTCTAATATTTTTCTAAGGTTTTTGACTGTTTCCACTTTTTCTCGTGCAATACCGGGAAGACTTGGACTGGTTCAACTGCCGGTTCGCAGTTTTTTACAATTTTTCGCAGAAGGCACATTTTCTGATTCAGAAAGACCCACTGAGTCCAAAAAATCACCTTTAAATCCTTAAATTCTCACTCCAACTTTTTGGAATATAATTTGGACAATATAATCACTTAATTAACCGGTTGATTAGTTGTGGTTCTTACATATAATACGTGCCACCTTTTCAATTTTTGAATTTTGGCACTATAAGAAACACGTTGAATACCGTCAGATTTAGTGGTGGCCATTACTAGCGGATTTAGCAGAGTTTTTTTTGTTAGAGACAAGCAACATTTAGCTCCCAGAATTAGTTACCATCAGATTTTATGTTTTGCCACTAAATCCGACGGTAATTAGTGGCGCAAAATTTTATCTCAATAGTGCCAACTTCACCCGTGGAGCTTCCGTCGGATACGGCCGCCGGTATATTAGTTTAGTGAAACTATGTTTAGCCAATTTACTGGCAGAATTCTGATGCATGAAAACTTGTCTCTCAACAAATTTTCCTTCGGCAAGTATACCGAATTGTCGTCAAGTAAAACTCACAATAGAGTGAGGTCGAATCCCACAGGGATTGATTGGTCAAGCAACTTTAGTTAGAAGAATATGCTAGTTGAGCTAAACAGAATTGAGATTGAGATGCAGGAATTTAAATGACTAGAAAGTAAATAACAGAAATTAAAGTGTAGAATCTTAAATGGGGAGTTGGGATAATGAGCAGGAAATTAAATGGTAGAAAATAAATAGAATGGGTAAGATCAGAAATGGGGAGATCATTGGGTTTAAGAGATGTTGCAATCTCCGGATCAAGTTCATTCTCATCTCTTCCTCAATTAATGCATTCATTAATCTCCTTGGCAATCTTAAGTGATTGGATCCCAATTCCTTGGCAATCCAATCTCTCTAAGCTTGAACAATTGCCCAATTTTTTGATTTAATTGCTCATAGGAAGAGATAAAAGTGTGGTCACGGATTATACCACATGTATTTCCAAATCAAAGTGTTGGAAGGATTAAATGTCACAATATCCATCCAAACCCCAATTTGGTCCAACATGAGAAAGCATTTCTAGCATGATTTCCTCATCCCTTTTCCAAGGTTCAAAGGAGATCCAATTATGGAGAGTTTCTTTTCCAAGACAACTAACCAACTAAATTAAGATCGAAAGCTTTCTAGTAAGATCAAGAGAAAAGAAAGAAGAAGAATGAAAACTATAATTGATCCATCAAATTACAACAGAGCTCCCTAACCCAATGAAAGGGGTTTAGTTGTTTATAGCTCTATGATAAACCCCGTTTTGACGGTTTATCTTGTATTGATTTTAAGAGATTTTAATACCTTTTACCCTCATTTATTCAATGAATTAGCATAGTTTTGTGATTGTCTCCTTATTTGTGCTTAGATGTGAAAACATGCTTTCTAGACCTTAAAGTAGCAAAATTCAATTCACCTTTGATTCCACTAGATGCCTTGATATGTTTGTTAGTGATTTCAGATTGAAAAGGCTAGGAATGGATCAAAGGAGTGAAGAGGAAAGCATGCAAAGTGGAGAAATCATGAAAAGTCAAAGAAGTTGAACTCACCCATGGACGCGCGCGCGCACCTTGCGAATTACCCCATGGACACGTACGCGTGATGTGCGCGTACGCGTCGGTGTTGGTTTATGATTTTTTAATAAAAACGTGGCCAACGAATTCTCAAGGGTTGTGGGGCCCAATCCCAACCAACTTTGGCGCCAAAGATGCTATTTAAAGCCAAGGATTGAAGAGCAAAGGGACATTAGTTTATTCCCACTCATTAGGATTAGTTTAGAAGTAGTTTTTAGAGAGAGAAGCTCTCACTTCTCTCTAGGATTAGGATTAGGATTAGGTTTAGTTCTTAGATCTAGGTTTTAATCTTTGCTTTCTTCCACTTCTATCTCTCAATTCTTTGTTGCTACATTCATCTTCTTCTATTCTTTTGTTGTGATTTCCTTTATGTTGTTCTTATATTTTTTGTAGATCTAGTATTGTTCCTTCTACTTTCTTCCAATTCAATAAAAGGTAATTCATAATAAATGTGTTTTTTTTTTAATTGTTGTTGTTAATTCATTGCAATAAATGTTTTTAGATTCTATTCTTGTTGTCAATTTGCTTTGCTTTTCTTTTGTGCCTTCCAAGTGTTTGATGAAATGCTTGGTTGGATTTTAGTATCGATTTTGTTCCTCTTGGCCTAGGTAGAGTAATTAGTGACTCTTGAGTTATCTAATTCCTTTGTTGATTGATAATTAGAAGTTGCTAATTGATTTGAATGCCTCTAAAGCTAGTCTTTCCTTTAGGAGTTGATTAGGACTTGAGGAATCAAATTGATTCATCCACTTGACTTTCCTCCATGGTTAGAGGTTAACTAAGTGGGAGTAATGGACAATTTGTTATCACAATTGAGGAGGATAACTAGGATAGGACTTCTAGTTCTCATATCTTGCCAAGAGCTTTGTTAGTTGTTAGTTTATTTTCTTTGCCATTTCTATTTCTTGTCTAAAATCTCAAAAAACCCCAAAATAACTCATAACCAATAACAGGACACTTTATTGTAATTCCTAGGGAGAACGACCCGAGGTTCAATACTTCGGTTTATAAATTTTAGGGGTTTGTACTAGTGACAAACAACTTTTTGTATGAAAGGATTATTGATTGGTTTAGAAACTATACTTGCAACGAGAATTCATTTGTGAAATTCTATACCATCAAAAATCCAATCATCACTCTAGGAATAAAAAATGGCAGAAAAGAAGAATCCATGCTAGAAGTACAGAAAAGTAAATATGTAGAGAGTAGTTCCCAAAAGTGTTAAGCTTCCCTCTAGTTCAAAAACTACTCCTATTTATACTACTCCTCATGATCTTCTAGTGAGTTCTTCAAGTCTTGGATGTGGGCTCTGGACCTTGAGTTGAAGCAATTCTCATCTTTAGTGGGCCCAGCTTGCAGAGAAATATGAATTAGGCTTGGGCATTTAGTGAGATTAACATTGGGTAATATTTTGAGTGCGAGAACGTTAGTGGCATTCACTTTTTCCACTAACGTTCCACCCTTATATACCCACGTTAATTCCAACGTTAGAAATCTTAACGTGACTACTAACGTTTCTTACTCAATCCTTGGCCAACGTTAATGGGACTCACGTTTTTCATTAACGTTGGCTTGTGCCCCTTTTTGCAAACGTTAATGGGAATCACTTTTCCCATAAACGTTGCTTGCCTCTTGCCCCTACGTTAGATGTCATGTTAGCTTGGCTAACGTAGCTCTTAACGTGGGTCTCTATCACCTTCGAGAGCGTTAGTGACACTCACCTTTGTCACTAATGCTCCAATTGCCTTAAGTCCCTACGTTAGAACCCACGTTAACTAAGTTAACGTGGCTCTTAACGTAGTAATGAAGCCATATCCCAATGTTAGTGACAAAAGTGAGTGTCACTAACGTTGGTTCTTTGAATTCAACTCCACGTTAACTTTCACGTTAACAATCTTAACGTGAGAGTTAACGTAGGCAATGCTAATGATCCAACGTTAGTGACAAAAGTGAGTGTCACTAACGTTGGCGTTGTTGATCCTCTTCCACGTTAGAGTTCACGTTAACTAAGTTAACGTGACTCTTAACGTGGGGCATTGCCTAGTTTCCCAACGTTAGTTGTGTTCACTTTTACCACTAACGTTGAGGAGAAACGTTGTTGGAGTTCATGTTTCTCGTTAACGAGGAGTCCTCTTTTTCTTCTACGTTAAGTACCATGTTAACTTAGTTAACGTGGCTCTTAACGTAAGCTATGAATGGCTTCGCAGGCGTTATTGGTGATCACTTTTCTCATTAACATTGCAAGCTCTTTGCCATCCCACGTTAGTAGTCACGTTAACTAAGTTAACGTGAATGCTAACGTGGTTCTTCCATCTTCATTTGTCCTGAAATCAAGCAATTAAAGTGCATCAAAGCTCTAGCCAAAGTCATGAGATTATGCATCATCAAATTCTCATGCAATTCTGGCAAAAATCTCATGAAATCATGCAAAATTCACAATAGTTGTTTAAATGAAGGTGTAAGTGTATTTTCACCCAAAACTTGCCTTATTCACTAGAAAAATGCATGAAACTACCCTAAAATAGTAAAGAAAAGGTCAGTGAAACTGGCCTAGATGCCCTGGCATCACAACACCAAACTTAAAGCTTGCTTGTCCCTAAGCAAGTACTGAAGTATAAGAAAAATGAAATGAAAGAACAAGAAGATAAAATGGAAGTAGCATTCCTGGTTCATGGAGTTTCATGGAGTTTCATGCATAGCAACTTAGGTTCTTTCCTTTTAGGTTTCAAGCCTTTATCAAATCCCTAGTCACTCTCTTGATTACATCCCTTGAGGCTTCTTTCTTATTGATCCTTCTCTTCTTTTTTTTCTAAGTTTATTTTTCTTTTTGCTAGGTGCTTTGTAAGAGGGCGACTCTTTATGATAAGCTTTCAGCCAACACTCCCAAACCAGTTGGTTTTAGGGTGCTAGGTGTTAAGACACCCCTAAGGACTTACTCCCTCAAGTCTCTTTCCCTCATACATACACACCACAGGCACATGGTTTGTTATTCTTCTTTCTTGAGACCTTGGTGTCCAGCACCTCTTTGGGTTACTAAGTGCTCTGTAACAAGGGTTACTCTTGATAGTGGACTTTCAGCTGATAATCCCGGATTAGTTAATCGAAGTTACCAAGTGATAAGGCACCCCTAAGAGCTTATTCATCCAAGTATATCCCTTGTACATAAACACCACAGACACATGCCTCAATTTTGAAACCCTTGGTGCCTAGCATTGTTTCTTATTGTGTTTCCTTTCTTATTTTCACTTGTATTACTCTTTTTCTTTTCTTGTTGGGATCTTATTGGTTAGCTAGCCTCAAAGAATGTGTCTCAAACATAGGACTTAGGATGGATAGTTGCTTTCTTTCCTTTCTTGGTGAACCAACTTAGCTTACTAATCATCCTACCACAAACATTCAGAATGCACTTCACAAAATGACTCCACTCTCGTTCTTTCCATATCATTTTCTTTTTGATTAACTTAAAGAGATAAGCATACAAGTAAGAAAGGTGAAAGTGAGCATTCAAGGCATTAGGTTAGCACACTAGGATGTGAATAAGGAAGAACAAGTACAATATGCAGGTTTCATTCAATCAATTTTCACTTAGAGTTCGGTATTTCGAGATGGTTTGATACAACCTCATGATATCTTCCTTGGCGTTATCGTCCTAGCAATCACGTCCTTGTCTGTTTCCTTGGATAATGAGGTATGCTCATCCCCTGGGGTTGATTGGAATCCTGTAACACTATTGAAAGTTGCTTGTTCTCTAAGCACTTGGAAAAGAGTTAGCATGCATGTGTATGTGTGAGCTTCTGAGCTTGGCTTGGTGTGTGAACACCAAACTTAGTTCCTTGCTTACTTTGACAGATTGGATGTATGCAATAACTTTGTGCGCTTTTTATTCTAAAACACTATGAGTTAAAAAGACAATCTATGTATTAGAGGCTAAGCATCTGTCAAGTGAGTTCTCTAATTGCTAGAGCAATGCTTCATCATTAAGGGCTGCAATGCACTCTTAGGCTGGGGTTTTGGTGGGACACCAAACTTAGAGCCCTATATTCACCCTTGTATTATTTTTGGTGTGTAACACCAAACTTAGCTCTTCACACTATAGAGAACCCACTTTGACATTTTTATCAAAAGACCTATGAAAAGAAAATTACCTCAGGTTGGGTTGCCTCCCAACAAAGTGCTTTTTTAGCGTCACTAGCTCGACGATTCCTTCCTCAGTTGAGGTTGTACTTCTATTTGGGGGTCTCCCCCATACTGCCCAAGTAGTGTTTGAGTCTTTTCCCATTCACCGTGAACCTTCTCCTTGAGTTTTCTTCCATTATTTCTATGTGTCTATAAGGTGAGACTTTTGTGACTAGAAAGGGTCCCGACCATCTTGATTTGAGTTTTCCAGGAAAGAGTTTCAGTCTAGAGTTGTAGAGAAGCACATGTTGCCCTTCTTCAAAACTTCTGGGTACCAAGTTGAGATCATGTCTCCTTTTTGCTTTTTCTTTGTAAATCTTGGTATTTTCATAGGCTTGAGACCTAAATTCTTCCCATTCTTGAAGCTGTAGGACCCTTTTTTCACCAGCAGCAGTGCTATCTAAGTTCAGTGTTTTAAGGGCCCAAGAGGCCTTGTGCTCCAACTCTAATGGCAAGTGACAAGTCTTACCATACACCAGTTGATATGGGGACTTTCCAATTGGTGTTTTGAAGGCTGTCCTGTATGCCCAAAGAGCATCATCTAGTTTCTTTGCCCAATCTTTTCTTGATATCTCCACAGTCTTTTCTAGAATCCTTTTCAACTCTCAGTTGGATATCTCTGTTTTCCCACTTGTTTGTGGATGATAAGGTGTGGCAACCTTATGCTTCACCCCATATCGCAGGAGTAAGGCTTCCAATGGTCTATTGCAGAAATGGCTTCCTCCGTCGCTAATGATAGCTCGTGGGACTCCAAACCGGGTGAAGATATTCTTTCGAAGGAAGTTTATAACTACCTTGGTGTCATTAGCTGGGGTTGCCACTGCCTCCACCCACTTAGATACATAGTCCACTGCCACCAAGATAAACCTGTTTGAATATGAGGGTGGAATGGTCCCATGAAATCGATTCCCCACACATCAAACAGTTCAAGTTCTAGAATATATTGCTGTGGCATTTCATTTCTTTTGGGCAGGTTCCCAGCCCTTTGGCATTCGTTGCAGCTTTTCACCAATTCCTTGGCATCCTTGAAAAAAGTGGGCCAAAAAAACCCACATTGAAGCACCTTTGCGGCAGTTCTTTCTCCTCCAAAGTGACCTCCATAACTAGCACTATGGCACCCCCACAGGACCTTTCGTCCCTCTTCTTCTGAGATGACATGGGATTCTTCATTCACTTGAATGATCAATTCTCCTCTGTCAACATCAATCACAGCCTTTGCTGTGGCTAGGAAGGGTCTGCCAAGGATGATGGATTCATCCATGCACTTCCCAGTCTCTAGGACTATGAAATCAGCAGGGATGTAATGGTCTTTAACTTTTACCAGAACATCCTCTACAAGTCCATAAGCTTATTTTCTTTAATTGTCTGCCATCTCTAGTGAGATTCTTGCAGCTTGCACCTCAAAGATCCCTAGCTTCTCCATTACAGAGAGAGGCATGAGGTTTATGCTTGACTCTAGGTCACACAGAGCCTTCTTGAAGGTCATGGTGCCTACTGTACAAGGTATTGAGAACTTCCCAGGGTCCTGTCTCTTTTGAGGTAATCTCTGCCTAGACAAGTCATCCAGTTCTTTGGTGAGCAAAGGAGGTTCATCCTCCCAAGTCTCATTACCAAATAACTTGTCATTTAGCTTCATGATTACTCCAAGGTACTTAGCAACTTGCTCTTCAGTGACATCTTCGTCCTCTTCAGAGGAAGAATACTCATCAGAGCTCATGAATGGTAGAAGTAAATCCAATGGAATCTCTATGGTCTCAGTGTGAGCCTCAGATTCCCATGGTTCCTCATTAGGGAACTCATTGGAGGCCAGTGGACGTCCATTGAGGTCTTCCTCAGTGGCGTTCACTGCCTCTTTCTCCTCTCCAAATTCGGCCATGTTGATGGCCTTGCACTCTCCTTTTGGATTCTCTTTTGTATTGCTTGGAAGAGTACTAGGAGGGAGTTCAGTAACTTTCTTACTCAGCTGACCCACTTGTGCCTCCAATTTCTAATGGAGGATCTTGTTTCAGTCATGAAACTTTGAGTGGTTTTGATTAGATCAGAGACCATGGTTGCTAAGTCAGAGTGGCTCTGCTTAGAATTCTCTATCTGTTGCTGAGAAGATGATGGAAAAGGCTTGCCATTGCTAAACCTGTTTCTTCCACCATTGTTGTTGTTGAAACCTTGTTGAGGTCTCTGTTGATCCTTCCATGAGAGATTTGGATGATTTCTCCATGAAGGATTATAGGTGTTTCCATAGGGTTCTCCCATGTAATTCACCTCTTCCATTGAAAGGTTCTCAGGATCATAAGCTTCTTCTTTAGATGAAGCATCCTTAGTACTGCCTGGTGCAGCTTGCATTCCAGACAGACTTTGATAAATCATATTGACTTGCTGAGTCAATATTTTGTTCTGAGCCAGCATGGCATTCAGAGTATTAATCTCAAGAACTCCTTTCTTCTGATTCGTCCCATTGTTCACAGGATTCCTTTCAGAAGTGTACATGAATTGGTTATTTGCAACCATTTCAATGAGTTCTTGAGCTTCTGCAGGCATCTTCTTCAGATGAAGCGATCCTCCAGCAGAGCTGTCCAATGACATCTTGGACAGTTCAGACAGACCATCATAGAAGATACCTATGATGCTCCATTCAGAAAGCATGTCAGAAGGACACTTTCTGATCAATTGTTTGTATCTTTCCCAAGCTTCATAGAGGGATTCACCTTCCTTCTGTCTGAAGGTTTGGACTTCCACTCTAAGCTTACTCAATTTTTGAGGTGGAAAGAACTTTGCCAAGAAGGCATTGACTAGCTTTTCCCAAGAGTTCAGGCTTTCTTTGGGTTGTGAGTCCAACCATATTCTAGCTCTGTCTCTTACAGCAAAAGGGAATAGCATAAGTCTGTAGACCTTAGGGTCAACCCCATTGGTCTTGACAGTGTCACAGATTTGCAAGAATTCAGCTAAAAACTGATGAGGATCTTCCAGTGGAAGTCCATGGAACTTGCAATTCTGTTGCATTAGAGAAACTAATTGAGGCTTAAGCTCAAAGTTGTTTGCTCCAATAGCAGGGATAGAAATGCTTCTCCCATAGAAATCGGGAGTAGGTACAGTAAAGTCACCCAGCACCTTCCTTACATTGTTGGCATTGTTGTTGTTTTCGGTTGCCATGTCTTCTTCTTTGAAGAATTCTGTTAGGTCATCTACAGAGAGTTGTGCTTTAGCTTCTCTTAGCTTTCGCTTCAAGGTCCTTTCAGGTTCAGGGTCAGCCTCAACAAGAATGCTTTTGTCTTTGCTCCTGCTCATATGAAAGAGAAGAAAACAAGAAAATATGGAATCCTCTATGTCATAGTATAGAGATTCCTTGAGGTGTCAGAGGAAAAGAAAAATAGAAGGAGAAGGTAGAAGAAGAATTTGAACTTATCAAAAGAGATGGAGTTCGAATTGTTGATAGTGAAGGAGTGTTAGTCCATAAATAGAAGGATGTGAGAAGAGGGAAAGAAATTTTCGAAAAAAAGATTTTGAAAACATTTTGAAAAATTGAAGAATGATTTTCGAAAAATATGATTAGGAGGGAAATAAAGTGATTTTTGAAAAAGATTTTGAAATTAGAAATCAAAAAGATATGATTGAAAACTATTTTGAAAAAGATGTGATTAAAAAACGATTTAGAAAAAGATTTGATTTTGAAAATTAATGACTTGGCTAACAAGAAAATATATGATTCAATCATTAAACCTTTCTCAACAGAAAAGGCAACATACTTGAAATGTTGAATCAAATCATTAATTGTTAGCAAGTATTTTTGAAAATAGAAAGAAATTGATTTTGAAAATGTATGATTGAAAAGATATGATTTGAAAAAGATTTGATTTTGAAAAATTTTGAAAACTTGAAAAAAATTTGAATTAAAAATAAAATCTTTCCTCTTGTGCCATCCTAGCGTTAAACGCCCAGAATGGTATCCATTCTGGCGTTTAACGCCCAAAATCCTACCCTTTTGGGTGTTAAACGCCCAGCCAGGTGCCCTGGCTGGCGTTTAAACGTCAGTTTTCCTTCTTCACTGGGCGTTTTGAACGCCCAGCTTTTTCTGTGTAATTCCTCTGCTGTATGTTCTGAATCTTCAATTCTCTGTATTATTGACTTGAAAATACACTAATTAATAATTTTTTAGATTTTTAATGAACAATCAAAATGCAACTAAAATCAAATAAACAATGCATGCAAGACACCAAACTTAGAAGTTTATTCACTACTGACACTAACAAATTGAGAATGCATATGAGAAACAACAAAATACTCAAGACAAGAGAATTTAAAGATCAGAGCAATGAAATCATCAAGAACAACTTGAAGATCAACGAAGACACATGCATGAATTCGAAAAATGCAAGAAGAACAGAAACATGCAATTGACACCAACTTAAAATGAGACACTAGACTCAAACAAGAAACATAAAAATATTTTTTGATTTTAAGATTTTATAATTTTTTTTTTGGATTTTTTGAAAATTATATGGAGAAGAAAATAAAGAGATTCAAAATTTTTAATAAGAATTCCAGGAATCATGCAATGTTAATCTAAAGCTTCAGTCTAAAGGAATTAGACATGGCTAGCCAAGCTTCAGCAGGACATTGCATTCAAGAGCTAAATTGATGAAGATCAATCAGCTTTGGTGATGATAAGAACATCACCTTGAAACACTAGAATTCATTCTTAAAAATTCTGAAAAATACCTAATCTAAGCAACAAGATGAACCATCAGTTGTCCAAAGTCAAACAATCCCCGGCAACGGCGCCAAAAACTTGGTGCACGAAATTGTGATCATCAATGGCGCCATCAACATGGTACGCTCAATTGCAATCTCAACTCTTTATCACAACTTCGCACAACTAACCAGCAAGTGCACTGGGTCGTCCAAGTAATAAACCTTACGCGAGTAAGGGTCGATCCCACGGAGATTGTTGGTATGAAGCAAGCTATGGTCATCTTGTAAATCTCAGTCAGGCAGATTCAAATGGTTATAGATGATTTATGAATAAAGCATAAAATAAAGATAGAGATACTTATGTAATTCATTGGTGAGAATTTCAGATAAGCGTATGGAGATGCTTTGTCCCTTCCATCTCTCTGCTTTCCTACTGTCTTCATCCAATCCTTCTTACTCCTTTCCATGGCAAGCTGTATGTTGGGCATCACCGTTGTCAGTGGCTACAATTCTGTCCTCTCAGTGAAAGTGTTCAACGCGCTCTGTCACAGCACGGCTATTCAGCTGTCGGTTCTCGATCATGTCGGAATAGAATCCAGTGATTCTTTTGCGTCTGTCACTAACGCCCCACAATCGCGAGTTTGAAGCTCGTCACAGTCATTCAATCCTTGAATCCTACTTAGAATACCACAGACAAGGTTTAGACCTTCCGGATTCTCTTGAATGCCGCCATCAATTCTAGCTTATACCACGAAGATTCTGATTAAGGAATCCAAGAGATAAACATTCAAGCTTTGTTTGCTTGTAGAACGGAAGTGGTTGTCAGGCACGCGTTCATAAGTGAGAATGATGATGAGTGTCACATAGTCATCACATTCATCAAGTTCTTGGGTGCAAATGAATATCTTAGAACAAGAATAAGCTGAATTGAATAGAAGAACAATAGTAATTGCATTAATACTCGAGGTACAGCAGAGCTCCACACCTTAATCTATGGTGTGTAGAAACTCCACCGTTGAAAATACATAAGTGATGATGGTGATCATTGGCTTCGGCCCCAGAGAGGAAACCAGAAGAACCAAGATGAAAATACAATAGCAAAAGGTCTTATTTATAGAGAACTAGTAGCTTAGGGTTTACAGAAATGAGTAAATGACATAAAAATCCACTTACGGGCCCACTTGGTGTGTGCTTGGGCTGAGCATTGAAGCATTTTCGTGTAGAGACTCTTCTTGGAGTTAAACGCCAGCTTTTATGCCAGTTTGGGCGTTTAACTCCCATTCTTGTGCCAGTTCCGGCGTTTTACGCCAGAATTCTTGAGCTGACTTGGAACGCCTGTTTGGGCCATCAAATCTCGAGCAAAGTATAGACTATTATACATTGATGGAAAGCCCAGGATGTCTACTTTCCAACGAAATTGAGAGCGCGCCAATTGGGCTTCTGTAGCTCCAGAAAATTCACTTCGAGTGCAGGGAGGTCAGAATCCAACAGCATCTGCAGTCCTTTTCAGCCTCTAAATCAGATTTTTGCTCAGGTCCCTCAATTTCAGCCAGAAAATACCTGAAATCACAGAAAAATACACAAACTCATAGTAAAGTCCAGAAAAGTGAATTTTAACTAAAAACTAATAAAAATATAAAAAAACTAACTAAAACATACTAAAAACATACTAAAAATAATGCCAAAAAGCGTACAAATTATCCGCTCATCATCAGACTAGGCTGCAACCACAGAGCAAACTAAGAATAAATCCCACCGAACTGAAACTCTGATACCACATGTTGGGAATAATACACCATTCCCTCTTGAGAAAATACCTTTCACGGAGAAATAAAATAGACACAATTACAACACAAGAATTTAACGTGGAAACTCTAATTACTGGAGAAAAGACCACGGCCGTTGTCAAATGACAACCAGAGAATATCACTTCTTTCTCTCTAACACCGGCACCCCAGTACACCCACACTCTCAAAGCAAATATTTAACTACACCTCACAATATTCTCTAATCAAAGAGTATAGAGGAAAAGAAAAGTCAGATACAAGCTTTAAGTGTTTCCGACTGGTGTAAAAAATATGGAGAACTTAGCCTCATATTTATAGCCTAGGTCACCCACTCCATTTGCTATCCTAAGCAATGTGGGACTAATTCAACCAAATTCTAACAGATTTATTATGAAAATTCGATCATAAGAAAGTAGAATGACGACTAAGAGTTGAATCAAATCAAAAATACTTTAAAGTTAAAATTTGATAATCACGCGTAATTTTATCCAGAAACACTATACAGAACATAGAGTGTAAAAACTAAGGTAAAAGCTAAGACGCGAGATGTCAAATTTGGGAGTTAAGATTCTTCGTGATTAAGGCAAGGTCTTGGACATGAAGACCCTGAAAAAAGGAGGAAGCTAGATCGTGGGTGGAAGAAAGCATTTCGCAAGTCCACTCTCATGGTCTATAAATAAGAGAAGTTTTAAGAAATAAGGGATTTCAATTTGAATACTTCACTGTCACACATATCTCTACAAAAATCTAGTCACATTGACACCAAAAAAGGCGAATCATGGAATGCAAGTGCATATAAATGTCCCGAGTCTATTTTTATTTTATTTTTTTTTTCGTTTTAATTCATTTCTTTACTTTTAATATTTTACTGTTATTTTGTTTTTTTTTCAATTTCAATTTTACGTTTTTACTCATTTAAAGTTTTTTATTTATTTTGTTTATTTTTTATTGTAATTTTTTATATTATTTTTTATTGTTTAATATTATTAAATATTTTTTGATATAAATACTAAATAATTCTTAAATCAAACCTATTTTTTTAAAAAAAAATTTATATATTTTTTAAATTGAGATCTTCATATAAACTTAATTTAACATCTTATTAAAATTATCAAAAATTAAGTGAAAAAATTAGGACATGAACCTTTTTGGTAGAGAGGCTTAGGCCATGTGATGAAGCAGAGAATACCCCCACACTAGTCTCGTTCGTGAAATGCTGTAAGAAATGTGTGGAGATGTATAAATAAGGGAGATGGTTTTTAATAGTGTTAGGTATAGAATAGTGACAAAGATATAAAACACTAATTACTTGTCGTCCTACAGTTTTAGAAGGCAAAAGGGTGTCATATAAGTGACGTTATTTCTATCCTGTCAAAATTATGACATAATTTTAAATTACAATAATGGTTTTGACATCTTTTTATTTAAAATTATTTTTATTATTAATTTTTGATAACTTCGAGTTATAAAACTATCGTTACGACTAACGAGAAATTCAAAATTGTGGACTCAATGCAACTACCAGCTAGCTAAGGGTCTTTGATATGTTATTATTAATTTTTGGCAAAATTTTGAGGTGTTGCCACTCTACGTGTGAATTGAAGTGTTTTATATTTTATTGATGTTAAAATATAAATTAATTTTTTAATTATTTTAATTTATTTAATTATAAAAAATATTTAAGATAAATTTTTTGTTTTAATAATAATAATATATATTATTTTTAAATTTATTTTAAGAATATGTATTCAAAATAAAATTGGATAAAAATATATTAAAAATAAAATTAAATACATTAATACATAATGATATTTAAGTATATTTAAACAATCATATTTAAAAAAAAATATTTTTTATTAAAATATGATTTAACATAAAAAATTATTAAACGAATATTAATATGTATTATATTCAAAATGTAAGTCCGATAGGTGAATACGACAACCCAATTTAAAATATCTGTGCTTTATAGAGAATTACCCAAAATAAAACTGCCGTGCCAATCAATCATTGGTTCTTTCTCTATTTTATCACACAATGGTGCAAAACAAAATGTATAGGTAAAAATGTTTTATATATTAAAAGTAACATTGTTGTTGGACGTGTCACGATATTAATTCTTCTAAAAATTTAAATTTATAAAAAAATACATAAATAATTATATTTTTAATATATTTTTTAAATAAATTTATAATTAAAAAATTTAAAATTCGATTCTTATTATTTCTAAAAAAATATATATACCAATTTAAACAAATCTAATTTGAATAATTATATTTTTAGGTAAAATCATTGTAGCTAGAGGTTTTGAAAAAGCTTCAAGAATATGGAATCTTCTTTCACTTTTTTTCCTTTTCATTTTCTAAAATGAAGATCTTTTACTTCTTTTTAATGACATCTATCTTCATTTATTTATTTTCTTTTTGATCTTGTATTAATCTTCTTTCCAGCACGAATGATTAACACCTAACACTAAATAATGCCTTGTGTTGACCGTGGCTGATTTACTTTTGAATGCTTTGAATATTTACGCTTTGTTTTTTGGGTATGGAAAAGAAGAGAAAATGTTTTTCTACAAAATTAATCTTTTGCGAGAACACAATAATAATTACAATAAAATTAAAGTATGTTTCATATCTAGATAGATCTATATATTTTCATATTATTTCAATTTCAAAAAGTCCAATAATATAACACTTTTGCTAGCAAGGATGATATACAAATATCCAAATACTATAATTATGAGAGGTTCGTCACTCAGTTTCTCTTTTTTATTGATTACTCTAATCATCAATGAAAAATATTTCAATGGATGCAAACAATTTCCCATTTGCGTGAAAATTAGTCACGCAATGCAACATTGAAGAATCGGATAGGTTTCAGTACTATCTTAGAATTAAATGAGTATAATTCATCTAAAAAATAGTTTAAGATGTAAAAATATTTCACACTTAGCTTATAAATATCATAAAGACCTTTGTAATAAATATACATATACAACTTATTATGACCATGCAACTGAAATATTCTCTTAGCACAAGCAAGAAAGTGATTTTCATAAAAGAGCAGTATAGGGGAATAATGAGGTTCATTCATCTTTTCAATCTTTCTAATTAGCTACCAAAATTGAATAAAAGATTCTCCATTAGTTAGATAATCAATCTTCCAAGCTATCTATGATTAAGAAAGGTAGGTGGTAACCCATTTTATTATTAACTAATGTATATTCTTGAGGGCTAGGATCTAAGAATCTAATAGTGAAGAGGCTAAAATTAAAATTTTATACATTTGATAATAGATATAATTATAATTAGTTTTTTATTTAAAAATTTAATAATTATTTATTAAATAAAAGAATTATTTCTATTTTTATAATTTTTTATGATTTTAGATTTAATAAAATATAAAATTATTTATTTTTAAATATTTTATTAATTAATTTATTTTGTTAAGTATTTAAGCGACAATAAATTATATTTTTATTCTTTATATCATTAAAAAATATAATATAATATAATATAATATAAATTAATTACACTAAAAATTTTGTTCTATGAATTTAAAATATATTAAAGTATTTTTATATAACAATAAGAATAAAAATTAAGAAAAAATAATAAAAAAACATAGTTATTATAAACAATATTAAAATATTTTTATATGATTATAGATGTTAAAATTAATTAAAAAAAGAAAATATAAAAAAATCTAAATCAAATAAAAAATATAAATAATATAAATATTTTTTCACTACTGTCTCCTATAGGAAAAAAAGCGCAGCATTAGAGAAAATATTTTTCTGTTTTTGCAGCAAATTTGGATGTAATACGAAGATATTGGGTGTATTTTAAGAATTTTTTGGTGTATTTTTATTCTGATAAGTTTTGTATAATTCAAAATTCTTCATCTTCCTTCTCTTCATCTTCTACTGCTTCTTCTTCTTCCTCATCTTCTTATTTCGTTTTCTTATAATTCTTCTTGGGAGAAAAAATCAAACAAAGAAGAAAAAAAATGCTTAATGTTGCAAAATTAATAAAAAGAAGAGGAAGAAAAAAATGCAGCAACAACAACAGTAATAAAAAAACAACGATGAAGATGAAACACGAGAGAAAAAAAGAGGAGAAACGCAAAAAAGAAGGAGAAGAAGAAGAAGGAAGAGGAGGAGGAGAAGAAGAAACGTGAAGAAGAAAAAGTGTCTTCCAAAATGGTAAGTAAAAGCGCGCTTTGAAAATAGTTAAGTAACGCGTGTGTTATCACGCTCCAGTGGATGAATGTAGTTTTTGTTAGACTTAACCCAACTTATAAAACTTGTAAGTTAAAAAGACTTGTATGTGTAGCATAACTCTCATGAAAATATGAGAGAGAATGACATTAATTAAATAGACTAACTAAGTGTTAAATGACACAAGTATTCATAATTATCAGATGCAATTAATGCTTAGTTGTGCCCTAAAGACATAGGATAGCAATACCCTTAGAATATAATTCAACATATGAAGATAAATAAAGTAACTCTTCATATATTGACTTATATTTTAAATAATATAATTAAAAATATTTAAAATTATAAATATACTTTAAAATTAATCATTCTCTTTCTCTTTCTAAAATTTCAAAGATATTAATGATTTTTTATATCTAATTTTAAACATATTAATTACACATTTTTTTCTAAATTTTATAATTTAATTTTAGTCATTTATTTAGATTTAATGCTGGTTATAATTAAACATTCTCATTTTTTATATGAAAACACCTTTTTCATTAGATACTACCTCATATAGAGACTTATAACTTTTTCCGTATGACAAAGTAAGTGGCCATAATGAAACTTTTATCATTAAATAAAGTTATAGAAAAATTAAAAATAGTATTAGTTGTTATTTTTTTGATAATTTATTCATTTTTAATTTAAATTTAAATTAAGCTATATATTTAATTTATATTTATTTGTTCATCTTAATTATTATATACAATAGTAATATATTTAAATATAGTTTAAAAACAATTATTCAATTTTACACAATTAAAAAATAATCATAAAATTGAGACTAAGACAAAGTGAAATATAACAAACATATGAAAAATAAAAGTAAAATAAACGATTAAAAATAAAAAAATAATTAAAAAAAGTAGAAGAAGGTAAAAAAGACAATGCGTCAATAAAAAATACATTATATTATTGCAAGAAAAGTTTAGTATTATCAATAAATACAAAAGATAAAAGACAAAAATCTAGATATATTCTCCTAAAAGAATTTCAGGAAAAATATTATGAAAAATTTATTAATCAAAGATATTACAAAAAATTTGAAATATTAGTAAACAAAATAGTAACACGTTTAAGAACTATTAATCAAAATATATAAAAAAATAATAATATAAAATAAAGGGCAAGTTATCGAAATAAATTATTTAGAAATCAATATTACCAGAATACAACTTTTATACATTGAAGACGTAAATACAACTTTTATTATTCTATAAAAACTGTGATAAGGGTACAGTGGATTAGGGTTTGCACATAAATCACTACAAGATTATGCGGTTTACGTTGGATTGTGTGTGAGCAGAAACCACTACACCTTGTAGTGGTTTCAGAAGGAATTGAGCTAAGAAAAAACTGCGACACTCCTATAGCAGTTTCTTCACGATTGCTACATTAAGGAAACCGCAGCACCCCTCCAGTGGTTTCTGTTTGGTTAGAACTGCCTATAAATACCAAGCAGGAAGGAGCGGTGTAATTGTAGATTGTCATTGCTCTTGAAAAATTCAAAAAATTAAAAGGCACGGTGTTAAGTTCACTGATAGAGAACCGGTGAGTATTTTTATTCGATCAACAAATACGTTGTGAGAGCTAAAAACGAGTATATTGTAGATGGCGGGGTTTTGTGGGACTAAGTGGGTGAAGAAGTTATTCTACAAGATTTCGATTGCGGTTGTGTCAACATGAAGTATGAAACATTTGTAATAGAGTCGGACGAAGATATGCAGGTTTTGTTTCATTATCGGTGTAGTTTTCTAGAAGTGAGAATATACGAGCTATATGCCAAGTTGGAAGATGACGTCGACAGTTTTGGGGCATCAGCTCCGAATCTTCAGTCGACTACGGTCGGGGTGGTTTGACCTCGATGCCTGTCGTTGCACCTGGTTGTTTGTTGGTTGATCCTCTGATCCATTTGTTGCAATTGGGATAGCTAGTTTACCCCGTATGATTTTGGGTATTTTAGGTGACGGTGAATCGGATCGGGTTGAAAATAGAATGCAAGAGGATGATTCGGATGAAGAGCCTGCTCACATCGTGGGGGACAGTGATGAGGATACTCTGGGGAACCCACCTACACATCAGGGGCCATCTAGTTTTAGGACACAGTAACATCCTCCGTATTTCTCAACACTGAATTTGGAAACCATTGGCCAGCAACCGGACATAGATCCTAGCTTTGGGGGTCAAGAACTACATGAGAAAAATTCTTCTGTGAAACGTTAGATTGGCCAATCTTTCCGCTATACCCTTCTCGTAGTTTCTATAGAATAGTAAAATTTGCATTTGCGTCTTCAATGTATAAAAGTTGTATTCTGGTAGAGTTATGCATACAATAAGAATAAAATTAAAAGGGTTAAGTACGATTTTAGTGCTGAAGGTATAAGTCAATTTTTTTTTTGTTTCCAATCTTTTTTTTCATACAAAATTGTCCCTAAGATTTAACTTAATTTTAAAATTGTCATTCGCACTAAAATACCATTCTCCTTCTTCACCAAAATGCCTAGTTTCTATTCTTCTTTTCTTTTTCTCTATCACAGCAGCATCCCTTCTTCCTTTTCTTCTTCTTCATCACAACGCCAACAATAACAACAATAAAATCAGAAGCACAACCAATGTAATAAACATAAAAATAGAATCAGAAATACAAAGCTCAGAAAATTGTGAGATATACAAAATTTAGAAAAATGTGGTATTGTGCATTGCACCTTGTTTTCTCTATTGGTAAAACACTAGAAGATCAAAGAAATCATAACACAAAAAATTAGAAGAACAAAATACAAAGAGATCAAAGATCAAATCAAAAGAAGAAGAAATTAGAAGCAAAAGAAATAATAAACAATAAAATCAGAATAAGAAGCAGAAGATTAAATCAAAAGTAGAAGAAATTAAAAGCAGAAGCTGAACAAATCAAAAACAGAATCAAAACACTAGGGAAGACCAGCGGCGAAGACGCGAAGCGGCGACGAAGACTAGAAGCTTTGGCGGCAGTGGTGGCAATGGCGAAGTGCGAAGGCGACGAGCGAGGCACCCCTCTTCCTCTCCCTGGCCGTGTGTTTTTTCTCTCTCTTCACGAGCTCTTCGACGGCGGCAAGGCTCGCGTCTCCTCTCTCCCTTGCGAGACGAGGAGCAGCGGCGATGAACAGCGGTGATCGGCAAGAGGAGGATGAGCAAAATAACGACGCGACGGATTCTCTTTCCTTCTCCCGTGATTCCCTTCTCCCCACCTTTCTTTCTCCCTTCTTCTTTCCTCCCACCCCCCACATGATTCCGTTCCCGTTCCCCTTCCTCTTCTCATTTGTTTTTTTTTATTTTATAATTTTTTTAGTTAAAAGTAATTTGGTAACAAAAATTTTCGGCCTATACTTTAACAATTACTCTTAGAAATATGTCACGTCAGTTCTATTATTAAATGCAAAAATTTAATTTTAATATGATATAATAAAATATAATAAATAAATAGATAATAGATTACTAATATTTAGGGTTCTATAATAATTAAGAGTGTGAAGAATAATATTCTTAGCTATGGAATCAAACACTAATTTTAATCAAAGTTAATTTACAAGCAAAAGTAATTAAAAGGAAACAGTCCTTAGTATGGTTGTGATCATTGAGGTTGAAACGTTTTCCAAGTCATGTCATTTAGAGCAACAAAAATAACACCAGCATCTACTCGTTTTCCTTCTGTTTTTCATCATTGAGAAACAAAAAGAATAATTAATTCACAAGGGAAAACGTAAAATATACAGTGAGTAAAAAAGGCGATGGAACCTATAAAGAAAAGGGAAGGAAAGATCAGAGAACAAAACCCACTACGTACTAATATTCTCAACAACTTCCTATAAAAAAAAAATTAAATAATCGTGGATAAAATCTCAATTATTGTACTGATTTTCAATAGTGACCATTATTATTTTATTTTATTTTAATTTTTTTTGAAAGCCACGCATAAATTCTCTAACCAAAATTAATTAGTCGAATACCAAATTATGTTTTTCCTTTAATTTTGAGATTAATAATAATGTAATTGAAATTAAATCTAAGACTTCAATTCCATTGGGCAGCAATAAAATTTTAAATAAAACTCTAAATCGCAATAAATTAATCTAACATATCAAGTCGGAGGACATGATAAGAAAAATCCTAAGACTTCTATCCAATTAACACATTCCTTGCTAGTTTATTGTATATGAAGATTTTTGAATTTTCAATATTAGTAAGTTATTAAATATTGATGTACCACCAAATTATTATCTCACTATAAGATTTTTATTTATTTGTGAGAGTATTTTAGTGAAAATTTTTAAAAATCTTCACAATATATTTTATTTATAGCAATTTAAAAAATCTCCACTAATAATTAATTAAAATTAAGATTTGAAACAAAACCTAATTTTGAAACAAAATTTAATTTTCCCTTTCTTTCAACACGAGTTTGGGTTATAGCTCAGAGAGAAAGAAAGTTTCTGGATCGAGAGCTTCGTTCACCATCCACTGTCATCGGCTTCAAACAAAACCGCCATTTTCGCCGTCGTTCCCGCTGTCATTTTCGCCGCCGGCACCGTCACCACTATCGTGTCCGTTGCAGTAGAGAGCTTCTAGATCGAGAGATTCTAGATCAGAGAGGTTGATGTTGGCCCGATGGTAAGATCCGTTACGAGGATTTTATCGCCAGAATGGTAAAGTCCTCACATATCAGATCCTTGCAAATTCCATTTGCTCTGCATCTGGATTTTCCTAAATGTGTTCTTTCTTTTTTCTTAGCTATTTTTGTATTGCTGTTTCTTCTTCTTCTTCATGTTTGGTTTTTGTTTTGTGCCGTTTCCTTTACTGGACGAACGGGTTAACCATGTTATGTGCAGTTTATTTTATTTGATTTTAATTTCTCCATTCTTTTTATCTGGTGGTGTTTCAAATGAGAAATTAATTTGTTCTATGATATGGTGGTTGAATTTGATGGACTTTTATTGGAACTCTGTTTCATTGATGATGGATTATTTTAAAGAAGTGGCATTTGATCATTACAAGGTGCTGTTCTTGCTCTATTCTGTTATTTTTAGAAAATTGTCTTCCTCCTCTACAGAATCAGAGTGGGTTGAGCTATGTTTAGTTTATTTATCAATAAAATCTTTGAAAATATTGGTAGTGCACTTGATTATACATAACTGATTCACATGAATTAACATAATTTGTTGCCAGATTGAGCATAAACCAGAAATGTTCAGCTTATAAATTAGAAATGTTCAGCTTTGAAGTTTTGAATTAACATTATAGTTTGGAAGTTTGCGTGCACTATATAATAAGGTACACAACAAATTAAACTTCCTCTTTGAGTTAGCCATAACTGATTGACAAGATTTTATAGCCATGCTTTTTTTTTTAATTTACTGATAGCAATGTTCTTTTACTGTTTGAGGCACCAATTCAATTATATGGTTAAATTTTGGTTTTGAATTTCTTTTTAGTTACTCTTAGTTAATTAGTAAACTAGCTTGCAAGTACTTATTATTTCTAGATCCCGCAAAATATTGGATATTGCAAAAACTGTCATGAAAGAGAGATCATATGTCTACAGCAAAAAAGACAAGATCATCCATCTTGCCAAAGATGGAAAACTGAAAGAGGTGAGTTTGTAGCTTTAAAATTACTTAGTTTACCATGCAGAAAGCAACTACATGACTTTTAACCTAAAAAAGGTACAGCTTTGAAAAGTTATAATGTTAGTGTATTAATGCTAATTTTAGTGTGTTAATGCACCTCTTATGCCATTGTTTGCTGGGCGATACTCTAAATTTGCGCTTGTATCTCATACACTATTTGATATTCTTTATCATTTAAGTTTTCAATAGACCAGTTTATAAGAGACACAACATGTCAGGAAAATCAAGTGTTATGTCACTCCTCAGCCAGCCATATCAATAGATAGATTTATTGTGTGTCTACAATAGATGATTGAAATCTGCAAGGTGCATGATATTGATGTTTCTTATTTATCAAATTAGATAGACTGAAACGAATAAGCTTTAAATTTTTTTTAACGTTTTAGTTGTTTTGAATTAACTTGACATTCTTCATAAATATAATTGAATCTTAAGTATATCATTTTGGGCAATGAACTTCTGATAAAGAAATGCTTCCATATAGATTACTTGGTATCAAATGTCTTCGAATTTTTTATAATGGTTCGTGTTGGCTGTTATGTACCATTGTATTGCTCTGATTCTTATGATATAATAAAATAGCAAAGATTCCTTTGTCTATGTTTCTCTAAAAATGGAAACTTGAATGTTTGATGTGCAGATCATGCATGCAAAATCATGCTCTGATCTCTATTCTGGATTTCAGGTATTGGCTTTATGCTGCTGTAAAACTCAGATGCTTGCTTGTGACAAATGATGAAATGTGAGATCACATATTTGAACTCATAGGAAGCAACTTTTTTAACCAGTGGAAAGAAATACATGAAGTAAGCTATTGTTTATTCTAGCATAATCCGCGAAATTTTTTCTGTTCACAATTTGCTTGTTCTGTCCTGTAATTTGGTTTGAGCACTTCCGCTCATGTAGATTCTTTTTGAAAGTGTTTATTCTATGGTATTATTTCTTTTTTGTTGTCATTCATGTGCATATTCTTATTATATTCTTTAGTGTATTATAATTTTTTGTAAAATTTCTGGTGGGAGGGAAATTTATTTGAAAAAAATGGAGTTTGATCTGTTTTAATTTTCATGTGGTTGGAAAAACCATACTGATTTTTAGGATGTTCTCCAATATTTAACTTAGCAGTAGTTATTTTATATCATAATAAAAAGAGGTGCGTACATAATTTCTCATCGTAAACCTAGTAATATAGTAGCTCTAATTAAAATGGTTGGCTTTATGTATTACCTCTACACACAGCTCAAAATAA
Organism: Arachis hypogaea; assembly: GCF_003086295.3. Lineage (NCBI taxonomy): Eukaryota > Viridiplantae > Streptophyta > Magnoliopsida > Fabales > Fabaceae > Arachis > Arachis hypogaea. Next base: position 43,626,657 of record NC_092040.1, read on the forward strand.
TTGATGTCTTGCAAAAAAACAAGAATAAGACACGTATATCTAGCTAGTTAGCTCGAGTTTATGATTATGTTTCTATTTTTTTTAGAATTATCATTCAAAGATATTCTAATACGTTGAATAATTTGACTCATGAAATCAAATTTCTTGGAATGAACAAGGCACACTCAACGGTGACCAAATCTTAATTTTCTTTGTGATTGTGAAAAGAAGTGAATGATATGGTTTGAAGTTTGGACACAATTATGTTTAGCATTTACCATCATCAATTCAACCAATTATTCTTCTAGTCAAATTAGCCCCACACACCCTTCAAACTTCGATTCAATTTAATTAGTTAATCTACTTTAAGCTAAAATCCTTATTATTAGTAGCAGAACACAACAACATATAGTAAATACTCTTAGTTAGTAGCTAAAACTAACCTTGTCTAAAATATTTATATAGTCCCCGCCCTCAAACCTTTAATATGTTTGGATTATTATTATATAAGGTAAACTCTAATAATAGTCTTTTGCTTGTGAATATCAATTTTGTAAAGAAGGCTCTTTCTTTTTTTTTTTTTGAAGATTGTCCATTTTAAAAGAAAGTTATTGCATCTCATTTCTTGACTAATTTTATTTTTTATATTTGGCTTTTGTTGTATCTGAATGATCTCTTATATTTATACAACTATAATTGTAAATCTGTTAAGAACTCTCAATTTTCTTATATTAGAAGTAAAGGAAGAGGCATTCCATATCATTATAAAAAGTAACACAAGCTAGAGACAATACTTGATTGAATGTTACGAACTTTCATTTTCACAGTGATTCTAATTTTGTAGAGGGCAGTGTTATAGAATTGAAAATTCATACTTAACCTTTAACATCTCCATTTGCATTCTTGTTCTATATCTATGATTATTTATCTATCACAGTTATGTTCTACTTAATAACTGATGCTTTTATTCTTGAGTTTGAGGACTAGTTGTTACTCTTGCTTGAAAAATTCAATATTGAAGTGGGTACTGATTTTATTTCTGGTTTTATTATGCATTTGCTTAGGTTTCTTCTATTTCTGGGATTAAAGTGGGTACTGATTTTTCTCTCACCACTTGTTGAGGTAAGATAATAATTATATCCTGTTTTGATTTAAATATATTAGAAGTCTATTATAGCTTTATAGTTTATTATGTTAGAAGTCTCATATATATTTTTTAGTAGTACACGTCTAGTAATTATTTTTTTCTACTTGAAGTTTAACTAGCAACAATGGATAAATCTTGGATTGCTAAGCCACGAAACTCAGATGAATACATAGTCTTTGTATTCACTAACACGAGATGCTAAAAAGGTATTTCTTGCAACTTTGAAGAACGTTAGGGTGCCCGATGGTTACTCAAGTAATATATCTCGATGTATTGATGAGGCACAGCAAAAAATCATTGGACTTAAAAGTCATGACTGTCATATTTTGATTGAGCAGTTGCTTCCACTAGCAATTTAGGTACTCCACATGGAGGTCATTCAAACTTCAATTTAACTAAAATAGAGAAGTTGCAAGTTCATCGTTATGTGGTTTTTAATCGCGAAGGTGTGAAACCATATATCAACGCCTTTAGAGACCACATTAAGAGAACTTCAAAAGGAAGAAGACTCTCACCTGCAGAGATAGAAAAGAAAGTTAATAAAGACTTTGTTGATTGGTTTCAAGCATCGGTAAGTGAAAATTCATACTTTATAAAATATACATTGTATATTAGTCAACTAAATAATATTGACTGATACTTTTTGTTTTACTTCATAAAGTGTGAATCCAGATAATCCATACGAAATGTCAACTGATATAAAGTTTTTTGCACGAAGCCCAATGATGAATGCAAGGAGATTTTCTGTTTATCACATCAATGGGTATAGATTTCAAACTTTGACTAGAGAATTTGGTCTTAAGACACAAAATAGTGGAGTATTTTTAGTCTCTAACACACCTTGCATTGCAAGTATTGCTGATAGAAATATGAGACAAGCAAATTTGCCATATTATGGCAAGTTAGAAGATATAATTGAACTTAACTACCACGGACAATTTGCTGTTGTTTTTTTTTAATGCAAATGGGCTGACACTACTAGGGACAGATGTTATAAAAAAGACCATTGGAATTTTAATTGCGTCAATTTCGATAGATTAATTCACACGGGTGAGCGTGAAGAACATGAACCTTATATTGAAGCATCTCAAGTACAAATGGTGTATTATGTTGATGATATGGTAAATAAAGGATGGAGTATTGCTGTGCATGTCAAGCCAAGGGATATATATGACATGGGTCAAGGAAATGAAGATGTAGTGTACGAAAATGAGCCGTATCAAGAGCAAGAACTTGAACAATTATTTGACCCCAATAATGAGTACATCCAATTAGCTACCAATTTATTAGATAGCGATGCTATTGAAGATAATATAGCTACTAACTTGGCAAGAGATATGTTTGAATAAAAATTTGTACAAAAATTTACCAAAAGTAATATTTTAAGCTTTTTATTTATTATGCATGCATTTGTGTGTATAGAAAGAAAATAGTATTTGATTAGTGATTTTTTTTCTGTGTGGTTTTGGTAGGTTTTCTGTGTAGTTTTCTGTGTGTATAGAAAGAAAATAGCGCCACTGCAGACCATCAGAACTATGTCTGTACATAGATATATGAGGTAACACTATCTTTATTCTCCTATTCAGTTACCTGATCGATCTCTTTCTTTTCTTAGTTTCATTTTCATCTTTTCTTCTGTAAAGATAATCTTTCTTTTTCAATTCTCAGGTCAGTTTGGGCATAATGCCCAACTTTTGTTTTAACACCCTTTACAGTCACTGAGGTTATCCATGAGTCCAAGCTCCCTGGTGCACGAATTTGTAATCCGTACAACTAACCAGCAAGTGCACTGGGTCGTTCAAGTAATACCTTACGTGAGTAAGGGTCGATCCCACGGAGATTATTGGTTTGAAGCAATCTATGTTTATTTTATTATTCTTAGTCAGGATATTAATTAAAATTATCAGTTGGAATTATTAGATAAAAAAAATAAAAGAGAATAATAGCGTTACTTGTTGTGCAGTAATGAGAAATATGTTGGAGTTTTGGAGATGCTTTGTCCTCTGACTTCAACTCTTCCTTGAAATCCTTCTCCACATGCAAGTCCCTTCCATGGCAAGCTCTATGTAGGGTGTCACCGTTGTCAATGGCTACTTCCCATCCTCTCAGTGAAAACGTTCCTATGCTCTGTCACAGCACGGCTAATCATCTGTCGGTTCTCAATCAGGTTGGAATAGAATCCATTGATTCTTTTGCGTCTGTCACTAACGCCCAGCCTTCAGGAGTTTGAAGCTCGTCACAGCCATTCAATCCCAGAATCCTACTCGGAATACCACAGACAAGGTTTAGACTTTCCGGATCCTCATGAATGCCGCCATCAATCCGGCTTTTACCACGAAGATCCTGACTAAGGAATCTAAGAGATATTCATTCAATCTGATGTAGAACGGAGGTGATTGTCAGGCACACGTTCATGGATTGAGGAAGGTGATGAGTGTCACGGATCATCACCTTCTCCATAATTAAGCACGAATAAACATCTTAGATAAGAACAAGCGTGTTTGAATGGAAAACAAAAGAATTGTATTAAATCATCGAGACGCTGCAGAGCTCCTCACCCCCAACAATGGAGTTTAGAGACTCATGCCGTCAAAAAGCATGTAATTCAGATCTGAAAATGTCATGAGGTCCCAAGTACTTCTCTAAAAGTTGTTTAAATAGTAAACTAGTAACCTAGGTTTACAGAGTATGAGTAAACTAAGATAATTGGTGCAGAAATCCACTTCTGGGGCCCACTTGGTGTGTGCTGGGGCTGAGACTAAAGCTATCCACGAGTAGAGGCCTTTCTTGGAGTTAAACTCCAAGTTATGACGTGTTTTGGGCGTTCAACTCCGGATCATGACGTTTTTCTGGCGTTTAACTCCAGACAGCAGCATGTACTTGGCGTTCAACGCCCAGTTACGTCGTCTTTCTTCGCGCAAAGTATGGACTATTATATATTGATGGAAAGCCCTGGATGTCTACTTTCCAACGCCGTTGAGAGCGCGCCAATTAGACTCTTGTAGCTCCAGAAAATCCATTTCGAGTGCAGGGAGGTCAGGATCCAACAGCATCAGCAGTCCTTTTTCAGCCTAACTCAGATTTTTGCTCAGCTCCCTCAATTTCAGCCAGAAAATACCTGAAATCACAGAAAAATACACACACTCATAGTAAAGTCCAGAAATATGATTTTTGCCTAAAAACTAATAATATTATACTAAAAACTAATTAAAACATACTAAAATCTACATGAAATTACCCCCAAAAAGCGTATAAAATATCCGCTCATCACAACACCAAACTTAAATTGTTGCTTGTCCCCAAGCAACTAGATAAATAAAATAGGTTTTAACAAAAATTAAGAAGTAATAATATTTTAGAGTTTTAAATGAAGCTCAGATTCTTATTTAGATAAGCGGGGCTTGTAGCTTTTTGTTTCTGAACAGTTTTGGCATCTCCCTTTATCCTTTGAATTTCAGAATGATTGGCATCCATAGGAACTCAGAATTCAGATAGTATTATTGATTCTCCTAGTGTAGTATGTTGATTCTTGAACACAGTTATTTTATGAGTCTTGGTCGTGGCCCTAAGCACTTTGTTTTCCAGTATTACCACCAGATACATAAATGCCACAGACACATGACTAGGTGAACCTTTTCAGATTGTGACTTAGCTTTGCTAGAGTCCCCAGTCAGAGGTATCCAGAGCTCTTGAGCACACTCTTTTTTTTTTTGCCTTGGATCACGACTTTAACCACTCAGTCTCAAGTTTGTAACTTGGACCTGCATGCCACAAGCACATGGTTAGGGACAGCTTGGTTTAGCCGCTTAGGCCTGGAACTATTTCCTTAGACCCTCCTATCCATTGATGCTCAAAGCCTTGGATCCCTTTCACCCTTGCCTTTTGGTTTTAAGGGCTATTTGGCTTTTATTCCTTTTGATTCAAAAAAAAATTTTTTTGACTGCTTTCTCTTGCTTCAAGAATCAATGCTCATGATTTTTCAGATCATCAATAATATTTTTCGTGTTCCTCATTCTTTCAGGAGCCAATATTCATCAAATTCAAAGTACAGGTTATGCACTGTTCAAGCATTCATTCAGAGAACAAAAAGTATTGCCACCACACATAATTAATTATAATTTTTATTATTAAGAACTCGAGAAATATAGATTACTTCTTTATTCTAAAAAAAATCTACTACTTTATTCATGCCTGATGATGATGAGAAAAATAAATGATAGCTTAATTGGAAATAAAATCAAAATAGATATACTAATTACTACTACTATATATCTCCTAAGGTAAATTTCTATAATAACACTATCACTAAGTTAAAGCAGAAAAATTGGAACTTAACAACCTTGTGTTTTCAGGAGTAGCTGTTCCTCTAATCTGTGGGGTGTTGTTCAAGGATTAATTTTTTTGGCGCTTCAGCTCCCTTAGATCACGCCCTTGCTCTTCCTGTTCCTTAAGCAGTTTGCAAAGCATGCTACTTTGATTGCTTTGTTCTTCCCTTATTTGGTCCATAGCTTCTTGCAATTTGGAAATAGAAGCCTCAAGATGTTCCCAATATTCGAATTGAGGCAATTCTGGGAGGGCTTCCTGTGCTCTCCTCTTGGCTGAATCATCTTGTTGCTGTTGTCTGACCATTGATATTCCAGTGATTGGCCTCTCAACTGGAATATACTCTGTTATTCCCATCTTCACTCCAGCATCTTTGCAGAGCATAGAAATTAAGCTTGGATAGGCTAATCTGGCGTCCTTGGAATTCCTGTTTGCTATTTTGTATAGCTCACATGAGATCAGTTGATGGACTTCTACTTCTTTTCCCAACATGATGCAGTGAATCATTACTGCTCTTTTAATAGTAACTTCAGAACGGTTGCTGGTGGGCAATATGGAACGCCCTATGAAATCTAGCCAACCTCTGGCTACTGTTTTAGATCTTCTCTTTTGAGTTGAACTGGGACGCCAGTCGTGCTGGTGGTCCACTTGACTTCAGGGATGCATATATCCTCCAGAATCTTGTCCAGACCTTTATTTACCCTCATCATTCTCCTATTAAAGGAGTCTGGGTCATCTTTCAGTTGGGGAAGCTTAAATATCTCCCTGATCATGTCAGGATGGGTATGAATAATCTTTCCTCTGACTAAGGTCCGATGGTCATAGAGAGCAGCTCCAATTATTCTTTGCCTGTCTGTCTGCCATAGATTAGCATAGAACTCCTGAACCATGTTCCTTCCCACTTTCGTTTCAGGATTGGCCAGAATTTCCCAGTTCCTGTTTCGAATTTGCTCTTGGATCTCCGGATATTCATCTTCTTTCAGATCAAATTTGACTTCCAGGATCACTGATCTGTGACTCATTATCTTGTAGTAATGGTCTGAATGTTCTTTAGTTAAGAACTTCCCTTGATTCCAAAGTGGCTTTGGAATGTTCTCTCTCTTGCCTCTTGGGGTGGGTTGTTTTCCTTTAGGAGCCATGATCTTTAGTGGGTATGTTTTTGTGATCACGGATAAACACACCAAACTTAGAGCTTTGCTTGTCCTCAAGCAAAAGAGAAGAAAGAAGAGGGATAGGAGGAGAGCAAGTGTGGTATTGGGAGGATGAGAGTGGTGCCGAATTCAATATATAGAGGGAGGGGGTGGGAAATTTTCGAAAATAAGAAAAAGATAGGATAGAAGATATGATTTGTAAAAGATAGATATGATAAGAAAAAGATATAGGTAAAAAAAATTTGAATAATAATTAAAAGATGGATCTAAATTTTTAATTTTGAAAAAGATTTTAAAAAGATAATTGAATTTTTGAAAACAAACTTAAAAGAGTTGGATTGGAAAACAATTTGGCTTTATGGATTAAGATATATTTGAAATTTTTGCAACATGGATTTTTAGAAATCAGGATTTTTAGAAAACTAGTTTGATATGAGGGATGACAACTTGAAACATGTTTATGTAAGAAATCATGAATTGAAACATAAAAATTTAGAAAAATTAAAGTTAAAAACGAATTTTTACCTCCTCCCACCATCCTGGCGTTAAACGCCCAAACAATGCATGTTTTGGGCGTTTAACGCCCAAATGCTGCTTCTCCTGGGCGTTCAACGCCCAGCTGATGCATCTTTCTGGCGTTGAACGCCAGGAAGTTCTTTGTCACTGGGCGTTTTTCTGAACGCCCAGGATGCTAACAATCTGGCGCTGAACGCCCAGAAGGTGCTTCTTTCTGGCGTTCAACGCCCAGAAGATGCTCCTTTCTGGCGTTCAACGCCCAGATGGCTACCCTTACTGGCGTTGAACGCCCAGTGGGTGCTTCTTTTGGGCGTTCAACGCTCAAAACGTTTCTTACTGGCTTTTTGATGCCAGTAAGCTTTCCAAATTCCCCTATAACTCTTGTGACTTCAATCAGTTGTTACTTCACCCTTTGAAGATACTCTGGCATCTACCTGTAAAACTTGATCAATTAAAAAAAAAGAACAAATAAAATTAAATTTTGTGATTTGGCTGGGTTGCCTCACAGCAAGCGCTTCTTTAATGTCATTAGTTGGACTATTACTGAGCTTTAATTAAGTCTCAGTTTTGAGCATTCTTGCTCAAAGTTACCTTCAAGATAATGCTTAACTCTTTGTCCATTAACAATGAACTTTTTGTTAGAGTCATTATCCTTAAGCTTTATGTATCCATATGGCGATACACTTGTAATCACATATGGACCTCTCCACCGGGATTTTAATTTCCCAGGGAATAATTTGAGCCTAGAATTAAATAGCAGAACTTTCTGCCCTGGCTCAAAGACTCTGGATGACAATTTATTATCATGCCATCGTTTTGCTTTCTCTTTGTATATTTTTGCATTCTCGAAAGCATTGAGTCTAAATTCCTCTAGCTCATTTAGCTAGAGTAAACGTTTTTCTCCAGCTAACTTGGCATCAAGGTTCAGGAATCTGGTTGCCCAGTAGGCCTTGTGTTCCAGTTCCACTGGCAAGTGACATGCCTTTCCATACACAAGCTGGTATGGAGAGGTCCCTATAGGGGTCTTGAATGCTGTTCTGTATGCCCACAGAGCATCATCCAAGCTCCTTGCCCAATCCCTTCTACGGTTAATTACAGTCCGTTCCAGGATTCTTTTGAGTTCTCTATTTGAGACTTCAGCTTGCCCATTAGTCTGTGGATGGTATGGAGTGGCTACCCTGTGGCTAACTCCATAACGTACCAGAGCAGAGTAAAGCTGTTTATTGCAGAAATGAGTGCCCCCATCACCGATTAATACTCTAGGGATACCAAATCTGCTGAAGATGTGTTTCTGGAGGAATTTTAACACTGTTTTAGTGTCATTAGTGGGTGTTGCAATAGCCTCAACCCATTTGGATACATAATCCACTGCCACCAGAATATAAGTGTTTGAGTATGATGGTGGGAAAGGTCCCATGAAGTCAATACCCCATACATCAAACAACTCAATCTCCAAGATCCCTTGTTGAGGCATGGTGTAACTGTGAGGCAGATTGCCAGATCTTTGGCAACTGTCACAATTAAGCACAAACGCTCGGGAATCTTTATATAGAGTAGGCCAGTAGAAGCCACTTTGGAGGACTCTTGTGGCTGTTCGCTCACTTCCAAAATGTCCTCCATACTGTGATCCATGGCAGTGCCATAAAATCTTTTGCGCTTCTTCCTTAGGCACACATCTACGGATTATTCCGTCTGCACATCTCTTGAAGAGATATGGTTCATCCCAAAGATAGTACTTTGCATCTGTGATCAATTTCTTTGATTGCACCTTACTGTACTCTTTGGGTATGAATCTCACTGCCTTGTAGTTTGCAATGTCTGCAAACCATGGCACTTCCTGGATGGCAAAGAGTTGCTCATCCGGAAAAGTTTCAGAGATCTCAGTGAGAGAGAGGGACGCCCCTTCTACTGGTTCTATTCGGGACAGGTGATCTGCTACTTGATTCTCTGTCCCTTTTCTGTCTCTTATTTCTATATCAAACTCCTGCAGAAGCAACACCCATCTTATAAGTCTGGGCTTTGAATCCTGCTTTGTGAGTAGATATTTAAGAGCAGCATGATCAGTATACACAATCACTTTTGATCCTATTAAATAGGATCTGAATTTGTCAATGGCATAAACCACTGCAAGTAGCTCTTTTTCTGTGGTTGTGTAATTCTTCTGTGCATCATTTAGAACACGGCTGGCATAGTAAATGACGTGCAGAAGCTTGTCATGCCTTTGTCCCAACACTGCACCAATGGCATGGTCACTGGCATCACACATCAATTCAAATGGTAATGTCCAGTCTGGTGCAGAGATGATTGGTGCTGTAACCAATTTAGCTTTCAGAGTCTCAAATGCCTGCAGACACTCTTTATCAAAGATAAATGGCGTGTCAGCAGCTAGCAGGTTGCTCAGAGGTTTGGCAATTTTTGAAAAATCCTTTATAAACCTCCTATAGAATCCTGCATGCCCTAGAAAGCTTCTGATTGCCTTAACATTGACAGGTGGTGGTAATTTTTCAATTACTTCTACCTTAGCTTGATCCACCTCTATTCCCTTGTTCGAAATTTTGTGCCCAAGGACAATTCCTTCAGTCACCATAAAGTGACATTTTTCCCAGTTTAAAACCAGGTTAGTCTCTTGGCATCTTTTCAAAACAAGTGCTAAATGGTTAAGGCAGGAGCTGAATGAGTCTCCAAATACTGAAAAGTCATCCATGAAGACTTCCAGGAATTTTTCCACCATATCAGAGAAAATTGAGAGCATGCACCTCTGAAGGGTTGCAGGTGCATTGCACAGGCCAAATGGCATCCTTCTGTATGCAAATACTCCAGATGGACATGTGAATGCCGTTTTCTCTTGATCCTGGGGATCTACTGCAATTTGATTATAACCTGAATATCCATCCAGGAAGCAGTAGTATTCATGACCTGCTAGTCTTTCTAGCATCTGGTCTATGAATGGTAAAGGAAAATGATCCTTTCTGGTGGCTGTATTGAGCCTTCTATAATCAATACACATACGCCACCCTGTAACTGTTCTTGTAGGAACCAGTTCATTTTTTTCATTATGAACCACTGTCATGCCTCCCTTCTTAGGGACGACTTGGACAGGGCTTACCCAGGGGCTGTCAGAAATAGGATAAATAATCCCAGCCTCTAGTAATTTAGTGACCTCCTTCTGCACCACTTCTTTCATGGCTGGATTCAGCCGCCTTTGTGGTTGAACCACTGGCTTGGCGTCATCCTCCAGTAAGATCTTGTGCATGCATCTGGCTGGGCTAATGCCCTTAAGATCACTGATGGACCACCCAAGAGCTGTCTTGTGTGTCCTTAGCACTTGAATTAGTGCTTCCTCTTCCTGTGGCTCTAAGGTAGAGCTTATAATTACAGGATAGGTATCACCTTCTCCCAGAAATGCATATTTCAGGGATGGTGGTAATGGTTTGAGTTCGGGTTTTGGAGGTTTCTCCTCTTCTTGAGGGATTTTCAGAGGTTCTATTATCTTCTCTGATTCCTCCAAATCAGGCTGAACATCTTTAAAGATGTTCTCTAGCTCTGATTCGAGACTCTCAGCCATATTGACCTCTCTTACCAGAGAGTCAATAATATCAACACTCATGCAGTCGTTTGGGGTGTCTGGATGTTGCATGGCTTTGACAACATTCAACTTAAACTCCTCCTCATTGACTCTCAAGGTTACTTCCCCTTTTTGGACATCAATGAGGGTTCGGCCAGTTGCTAGGAAAGGTCTTCCTAGAATGAGAGTTGCACTCTTGTGCTCCTCCATTTCCAGCACCACAAAGTCAGTAGGGAAGGCGAATGGCCCAACCTTGACAATCATGTCTTCAATCACTCCTGATGGGTATTTAATGGAGCCATCAGCAAGTTGAAGACATATCCTGGTTGGTTTGATTTCTTCAGTTAAACCAAGCTTTCTGATAGTAGATGCAGGTATTAGGTTGATACTTGCCCCAAGATCACATAAAGCTTGCTTGGCACAAGTACCCTCTAATGTGCATTGTATCATAAAGCTCCCAAGATCTTTAAGCTTCTCAGGTAAGCTTTTCAGAATGACTGCACTGCATTCCTCAGTGAGGTAAACTTTTTCAGTGTCCCTCCAATCCTTCTTATGACTTAAGATCTCTTTCATGAACTTAGCATAAGAGGGTATTTGCTCAAGTGCTTCTGCAAACGGAATCTTTATTTCAAGAGTCCTGAGATAGTCTGCAAAGCGGGCAAATTGCTTATCCTGTTCCGCTTGCGGAGTTTTTGAGGATAAGGCATTTTGGCTTTGTATTCCTCAACCTTAGTTGCTACAGGTTTATTACCTACAGAAGTGGGTTGGGAAGCCTTTTTAGAAGGGTTGTCATCAGCACTTGTATGTGACTGATCCCCCACTGGCGTTTGAATGCCAGGGGTGGAAGCTGGAGTGGCGTTAGACGCCACCTCCTTGTTTGTTACTGGCGTTTGAACGCCAGAACCATGTTCCCTTTGGGCGTTCAACGCCGGATTCATGCTTGTTTCTGGCGTTGAACGCCAGGAATGAGCATGGTCTGGGCGTTCAGCGCCAGCATTATTCCTCTCTGGGCTCTGATTGTCCTCAGAGGGATTTTGAGTATACATATGTTCATTTCTTGGCTTCCTGCTGCTTTGAAGTGAGGTATTTAATGTTTTCCCACTTCTTAATTGAACTGCTTGGCATTCTTCTGCTATTTGTTTTGACAGTTGCTTTTCTGTTTGCTTTAATTGCATTTCCATATTCCTGTTAGCCATTCTTGTTTCCTGTAATATTTCCTTGAATTCGGCTAGCTGCTGAGTTAGAAAGTCTAATTGCTGATTGAATTCATTGGCCTGATCTACAGGACTGAGTTTATCAGTTACTGTTTTAGCTTCTTCTTTCATGGAAGATTCACTGCTTAGGTACAGATGTTGATTTCTGGCAACTGTATCAATAAGCTCGTGAGCTTCTTCAATTGTTTTTCTCATATGTATAGATCCACCAGCTGAGTGGTCTAGAGAAATCTGAGCCTTTTCTGTAAGCCCATAATAGAATATGTCTAATTGCACCCACTCTGAAAACATTTCAGAGGGGCATTTTCTTAGCATCTCTCTGTATCTCTCCCAGGCATCATAAAGGGATTCATTATCTCCTTGTTTGAAGCCTTGGATGCTTAGCCTTAGCTGTGTCATCTGTTTTGGAGGGAAATAGTGATTCAGGAATTTTTCTGACAGCTGTTTCCATGTTTTTATGCTGTTCTTAGGCTGGTTATTTAACCACCTCTTAGCTTGATCTTTTACAGCAAATGGAAACAGTAATAATCTGTAGACATCCTGATCCACTTCTTTATCATGTACTGTGTCAGCAAATTGTAAAAATTGTGCCAGAAACTCTGTAGGTTCTTCATGTGGAAGACCAGAATACTGGCAGTTTTGCTGCACCATGATAATGAGCTGAGGATTCAACTCAAAGCTACTAACTCCAATGGAGGGTATACAGATACTACCCCCATATGAAGCAGTAGTGGGGTTAGCATATGACCCCAGAGTCCTCCTGGACTGACCATTCCCACTTAATTCCATGATGGAATAAAAGAGATGATATGTATGTTGCTATTATTTATTTTATAAAAATTAATTTTTATAAAATAAAATAAAAACGAAATAAATAAAGGAAATTGGAAATATTTTGAAATTGAAATTTGAATTTTTTATATAAAATTTTTGAAAAATGTAGTTCAAAATTAGTTAGAAAGTATATATTTTTTTTTGAATTTTGAATTTTATGATGAAAGAGAAAAATATGCAAAAGACACAAGATTTAAAATTTTTAGATCCAATGTTCCTTATTTTCGAAAATTTTGGAGGGAAAACACCAAGGAACACCAAACATAAAAATTTTAAGATCAAAGCACAAGAAAGACTTCAAGAACACTTTGAAAATTCACAAGAACACCAAGAACAAAAGAAAGAACACCAAACTTAAAATTTTTAGAAAACCAAGACAATTTTTCGAAAATTAAAGAAAACTTAACAAGAAAACACCAAACTTAAAGTTTGGCACAAGATTCAATAAAAGAAAAATTATTTTTGAAAAAGATTCCAAAGAGGATACCCAATTATGAAGAACAACTACTAAAGCTCCAGCAAAATGGGCAGCAACTTCAGAGTTAATTTTAAAAATGGATATAAGTAAAATTTTTTGAAAGTTACTGTTTGAAAAAGCACAAGAGAAACAAGAAAAGACACAAAACAAGAAAAACTCAAGATCAAACAAGCAAAATAAACAAGAACAACTTGAAGATCAATGAAGAACACAGACACTAATACGAAAATTTTAAATAGAAAATACAAAATATGAAATTGACACCAAACTTAGAATAAGACTCTAGACTTAAAGAGAAATCAAAAATTAATAAAGAAAAATAATATTTTTGAAAAGAAAATAAAAGACTCTGACCCAATTACCAAAATCTTCCTAATCTAAGAAATAAAATAAACCTTTAGTTGTTCAAACTCGAACAATCCCCGGCAACGGCGCCAAAAACTTGGTGCACGAATTTGTAATCCGTACAACTAACCAGCAAGTGCACTGGGTCGTTCAAGTAATACCTTACGTGAGTAAGGGTCGATCCCACGGAGATTATTGGTTTGAAGCAATCTATGTTTATTTTATTATTCTTAGTCAGGATATTAATTAAAATTATCAGTTGGAATTATTAGATAAAAAAAATAAAAGAGAATAATAGCGTTACTTGTTGTGCAGTAATGAGAAATATGTTGGAGTTTTGGAGATGCTTTGTCCTCTGACTTCAACTCTTCCTTGAAATCCATCTCCACACGCAAGTCCCTTCCATGGCAAGCTCTATGTAGGGTGTCACCGTTGTCAATGGCTACTTCCCATCCTCTCAGTGAAAACGTTCCTATGCTCTGTCACAGCACGGCTAATCATCTGTCGGTTCTCAATCAGGTTGGAATAGAATCCATTGATTCTTTTGCGTCTGTCACTAACGCCCAGCCTTCAGGAGTTTGAAGCTCGTCACAGCCATTCAATCCCAGAATCCTACTCGGAATACCACAGACAAGGTTTAGACTTTCCGGATCCTCATGAATGCCGCCATCAATCCGGCTTTTACCACGAAGATCCTGACTAAGGAATCTAAGAGATATTCATTCAATCTGATGTAGAACGGAGGTGGTTGTCAGGCACACGTTCATGGATTGAGGAAGGTGATGAGTGTCACGGATCATCACCTTCTCCATAATTAAGCGCGAATAAACATCTTAGATAAGAACAAGCGTGTTTGAATGGAAAACAAAAGAATTGTATTAAATCATCAAGACGCTGCAGAGCTCCTCACCCCCAACAATGGAGTTTAGAGACTCATGCCGTCAAAAAGCATGTAATTCAGATCTGAAAATGTCATGAGGTCCCAAGTACTTCTCTAAAAGTTGTTTAAATAGTAAACTAGTAACCTAGGTTTATAGAGTATGAGTAAACTAAGATAATTGGTGCAGAAATCCACTTCTGGGGCCCACTTGGTGTGTGCTGGGGCTGAGACTAAAGCTATCCACGAGTAGAGGCCTTTCTTGGAGTTAAACTCCAAGTTATGACGTGTTTTGGGCGTTCAACTCCGGATCATGACGTTTTTCTGGCGTTTAACTCTAGACAACAGCATGTACTTGGCGTTCAACGCCCAGTTACGTCATCTTTCTTCGCGCAAAGTATGGACTATTATATATTACTGGAAATGACTGGATGTCTACTTTCCAACGCCGTTGAGAGCGCACCAATTGGACTCCTATAGCTCCAGAAAATCCATTTCGAGTGCAGGGAGGTCAGGATCCAACAGCATCAGCAGTCCTTTTTCAGCCTAACTCAGATTTTTGCTCAGCTCCCTCAATTTCAGCCAGAAAATACCTGAAATCACAGAAAAATACACACACTCATAGTAAAGTCCAGAAATATGATTTTTGCCTAAAAACTAATAATATTCTACTAAAAACTAATTAAAACATACTAAAATCTACATGAAATTACCCCCAAAAAGCGTATAAAATATCCGCTCATCACTCCCAATCAAGTTGTGTCACATCCTCACAACAAGCATCACATGCTGTCATGAGCACTACAAAGAAGAGGGTGCATGATGAAATGGTGGAGCAGAACCAGAAGCAAATTGCTCATAGAAAATTCATTGATACCTTTGGCCAGAGAACATCTCAATATAGAGGTGTTACAAGGTTGGTGCTTTTGTTGCTGTTAGAAAGACTAGTGTTTGAACAATAATAGGTTCAATGATTTGCATATATAATTGCTTTCTTATTAATAAATCTTTGTTAAATTATTTAGGCATAGGTGGACTGGTAGATATGAAGCTCATCTATGTTCAAACTGGTCATTTTGATGTCACTGAACTATTTCTTTCAGGGTATTGTGAGGCTCAAGCCCTGCTTTGATGTCACTGGTAGATATGGATGGAATATTGTGGCCAAGTTTAGAGGTAGTAACGTTGGCATTGGAGGAGATGAACTTGTCAGAAGACACTATAATAAAGAGACAAAGGACTGTGTAAGGGCTTGCTATTTATACTGTTTGAAGACATGTATCAAGTGCCTTGAAAAGGAATACAGAACTTTTTGTAAAGTATAACATCTTTTGTTTTTTCTAAAATTAGCTTTACTGTTTACTTTTATTCAGAGTTTATATGTTTACTTATTCTGCTAAATTAAAACTATATGCTTGCATGTTTGTATCATTTTATTTGTTCCTTTTTAGACTTTTATTTCTTGTTGAATTTTGTGCATCTCGAATGGATAGTTTGATGTTGCAGCTTGTAAAAGATACAAGTTGATTCATGAAAGAAGATATTTCTTTTGTATATTTTTTATTTTATTCCTTCTATTCTTAGAATGTTTGTCTGTAGCATGCTGTGTTGCACTGTAGCTAATGAAGGTTGTGGCGGAGAAGCTAATAAAAGTTATGGATATTTAGAATTGTCTTATATTGAGAAATTATATTATGAAAGATTTAGTTTTTAAATTTTGATATTAAAAAATAAATTTTTAATTTGAGAATATGTAAATGAGATGAGATTAATGAATGTTTAGGATTTTAAATTGAGATTAATAAATGATTTTAAATTAAAAATAAATAACTACAAGATGTAGAGGTTTGAAAATCTCACAAAATAGTTAATTTGTGTCAAATTGAAAAATCAATTTGTGGGGATTTTAAACTGCCACAAAAGTAATTTAAAACCCATAAAAGTTAAATATAAAACCTCCACTAAACACACACAAAATCCCCTACAAAAGACCTCGTAACACCTCAAATTTTAGGGATTTTGGAAACCTCCACAAACTATTTGGTAGAGGTTATAAACCTCCACAAATAAAAAAAAGCTCCACAAATAAACAAAAACCTTGTAGTGTCTCTTGTTCTTTTCTAGCCGTAGTTTTATCACATGTTCAGCGTCTTTTGCCGAAGCTTTAATGTTTGGTCATTTAATTTTCACGGTGTTTTAGATGAACTATTTTGGAAGGTTGGAAGAATTTTACTGAGCCAAAACAAGAGGATAATTTTATTTGCTTTGGTTAGGCCAAATTCACATTATTATTTTTGGCACATATCCTCTTTCTTATTTGTGAATAGGACATAAAGCTATACCATCATATACTGTACGTGCATGCATGGCATGTTTTTTTTATTTTTATTTGCTACTATTCTACTAAGATTAAGATAGGATGTTATTGTTATCAAAGTTTTGAAAATTAGGTGATCATTGAACCATGAAGTCCATCAAACATTTAAAGATTTAACAGAAATTCAACTACGATTTAACCAAAAATCAATCAGAATTAAACCAAAAATTATAAAATAATATATTTTATATATAAAAATTATATTCGTTCAACCAATTCAACGGTTTTACAGATTTTTGGACTAGTTCAAAACCACGAACCAATTTTTGAAATTTTACTAATGAGATAAATCACAGACAAATTTCAGTATTAATGGTCAAATTTTACAAATGAGATAGATTTGGATCGACAAAATTTCACAAACATCAACTTAATCATCAATAAAATTGATTATCACCAACAAAATCATCGTAAGACTGTCAGCAATTCAAAATTCTTTTAGTGACTAAATTGACTCATTTGATTTGATTCTTAAAATTATAATTTTTTCTTCACATAAATCCGATCAATCAAATAATTAGTTTTTAATTAGACTCTGATGAATTGGCCGATTTGATCCAACTTAAAAAATTTTACCCTATTGATTGTTTCTCTCGCCATAAGGTTTCTTGTTGGAGTTTAAAGTTAATATTATTAGAAAGAAAACGAAATTGCCTACCATTCGATGTATAAACATGTTCGACACGTACGCATGTATGTTTTAGTCAAATGAATGTATAAATAATAAATAAGTAATAAAATGAATTTTTTGTTTTTATATTGGAGTGGTAATGGTGTTTTTTTAAAATACAGATTGTTTGAGTGTTATTTTTAAATGTAGAACCGTTTAAATAGAGAAGTAGAAATTGGTCCAATTTATTAGAAATACAAAAATTAAACATTTCAATTTGTGAAAATACAAAAATTAGACTGTCTAATTTATAAAAGATACAAAACTCATACGGTCTAATTTATGTTAAAAAAATTTAAAAAATTTAAGATACAAAAATTAAACTTTTTAATTTATGTATCTTTTATAATTTAAAAAAAAATAAAAAATTATAATATTAAAATATATCGCTATTTTTAGTTTTATAAAAAAACTTAATAAAATAGGTAGAATCTATGAAAGAGAAAGAAAGTGGCATATGAAGGGGGTTGAAGATGACGTTTGCCTAACTATGATGTATTGATTTGTTCTCTCTTTCCTTGCTTTATTTTGACTAGTTGAATAATTAATGATATGATAAATTTTATTCTCCCTTGTGGAAATATTAATAACGGTACAAAGGACCCAAGAGCACACAAACATACACGAGATAAATAGGAATACATCTCTTTAATAATATATTGACCCTTTTCTGCGTATGGCTTTGTTCCAATGCTTGTTATTATTATTGTTTATTGTCTTGGTTGCTCTCAAACAATGACACTACCCGCCCTCCCTATTTAATTTCCAGCTTGACATCCATCTTTATTGGATTATGGATAATAAAAAATAACAACCAACCCTTTTGCCCCTAAGTTCATCACTTGACATACCAACACGCATATCTCATCTTCACAACCTTCTCCCCACAAAAATAAAAAATAAAAATCCCATAATGTTTTGTCCCCCTCCAATTTTCGGACAAGCATTTCTTACAAACTGAAAAAGGAATAATTTATATATCAGTTTCTTTCTTGACAAAAAACATAGAGGGAAAAAAACTTTCAGATATAAATAGACGAACTCATACATGTAAAAATTATATATATTTTATATGCATGGAATGATTAATTTAATTTGTTATTCTTTTTAAATAGCGAGTAAATGTTTTATCCTAGAAGTTTAAAAGATAACTTTTACTTCATCCTTCTTGAGTTTGATTGATGATGACATCGGGAGTTTACTAAAACAAATAATTTGAAACTTTAATTTGTTACAAATCCATAATTTGAACATGAAATCATATAGTTATTTGTTTATAGAGAAAAGTACACTTGTGTTAAGGTATAATATCCAATTAGGCTTTTAAAGTATCCTTCCGGCTTAATCACATTCTTTTTGGACCATCACAGGAATATGAGATATTAGAATTGAATCATATCTCGCTAGATTCAGTTGGAATAATCCCTTAAAGATATTCTCCAAAACTAATTAAAGTTGCATTATAAATACCGAGAGAAATATTTACTCAATAGTATGCTATTTAACATTAATTTTTATATATTTTGAACTTTAACTAACTCAATCCTAAGAGTGCCTTAATTATAAATGATACCTTCCATTTGATTCAAAGTGTTACGGACTGTTACAAGTCCAGTTTCACTAATTGCTGGATCGGAGCATCACTTCTAACCCAAGTCCAAACTATTCCTCACAAAAGAAATCTAACGGGTCAGTCCTCAATACCTGACCCGGCCGACGTACGGCTGCACTGCCAGCGCAACCCAAACATCACGCTTAGCGTGCCGGTCGGGTCGGATTCACCGGGCGGGACCCAAATTCCCGACCCGACGCCCGAACGACCTGCTTTTTTCACGTGGATTACGACAGCTCATAGAAGCTTCTTGGGCAGTGGACTAGGTCAATTTCAGGGCCCACTCCGCACGGTATAAAAGGGGAGAGGAGGTCAGCTCTCCCCCCAAGGTACACATCATCTTACCTAATTTGGTTACCAACTCGTACGGATACTGACTTGACCGTCGGAGTGTCCTTACAGGTGATCACCCCTCCTCGACTCATCACCTCCGACGTCTCCAACTTGCACCTTGGCCTTTCCTCCACGTCATCTCAAAATCTCATCCACTCACCTTCTCACCATCATTCGACCTGTCAAGTACCCAAGATAACCAGGTAACGAACACAAAGATTATAGCTTAATAAAAGTTTTCATCAACATCTAAAAAGTTTTCGAGATAGATAAATACCACTAAACATTATGAAATATCATTTTTTATATATATATTTATATATTATTCATGATAGCAAGACCATAAGTTTTAAGTTTTACAAAAAAAAAAAAAAAGAGTAGAGTCACTGTTGTCCAAAAACAAATCTAGATACTGTACTCATAGTTTAGAAAAGGAAAAAAAGATATCATTTCAGTTTCCCAGGTTGATATGCAATGTGTGTTCCCCCTCCTTTTCATAGTAATGGTTTTAATTAACTTTTACTTTTTTTTTTTCCCATTTAATTAAGCTCTTTCTCACCATCCAGCCTGCTCCATACCTAATATAGAAATTTCACTCTCTCTTTTTTCCAATTGGGTGTTTTTATCTTATTGTAGGAAAGAAGGCAAACGCCTAAAAAGCAAATTTGGATGAAAGTGTTTTTTTTTTCCTAAAAAAAAATAGGAAAACGAGGAGGTGCATTTGTTTTTTAAACCTTTTCTTTATGTTGTTATTAATTATTAGTTAGTGCTTGAAAGGGGCCCTTTTGCCAGATAAAAACCTAAGCTAGCTAACATGCAATTTATGTCCTTTAAACAACATACATGTCACATGGTAGTCCCCCACTCCCATCCACTTGTTACTTCTTCTCTTATACTCCATAACAAACCCTCAACAAAACCACCATCAAATTAAAGCACCTTTTTTTTATTTAATTAATGTATAAGTGACGGGTATTCCTTCGATGAGATAATCATCATTAACCAATGCCCCGTTATTATTTCTAGCCTATTGGTAAAGCTAGCTAGGCATAGTTGTTGTGTGCATTAATCTGTCGGTTCATCTATCATATGTCTTAAGGGCACGTATTAACATTATAAAATAAAAATTTTATAAGAAATTTAAATTTTTTATATATTTATTTTATATTTATTAAATAATAATATTTAAATTTTTTTATTAATAATAAATTTATTATATATCACTAAAACATATGTTAACTATAATTTATTTGAATAAAATATAATTTTAATCTTTAATAATTTTATTAAGTTTTGATTTTATTTGTAATATTTAAAATGTTTTATTTTTATGTTAAATATTTTATTTTATTTTATTTTATTTTTAGTCTTTCGGTTAAAATTAATTTTTTTATTTCAAAAATATATTTTTTATTATTATCTTCTTTTTTCTTTTATTATTTTATTTATTTTACTTTCAAATCATAACAACCACTACTATAATCATTATAATTATAATTTTTATTATTACTTAAAAAAATCATAATAAAAAAAATATATTTAAAAAAATTAATTTTAATAAAAAATAAAATAGAATAAAATAAAATATTTAAAATAAAAATATGACGTTATAATTTTCTTTTTAAACAAAGAAAACTCAACACACTAAAATAAAGCTCAAGAAAAGAAGACAACTATAACAAAGCACAAGGGACACACAAATGACAATCCATTGTCATCTTCAAAATTACCATCAATAACCAAATAGATCATCACTACACTACTCCAATTTCTTGTAGTTCAAAAACGTTCTCATTTTTAACGTCCTTGACACTATTCTCTTTATTTTAAAAAATTCTCGCATTGCGTTTTAGCCAGATATTTCAAATTACTACAAAAAAATCAATCAGCCACGTTGTCTGCTTATGCTTTCTACTAAGCACTCCTGCCTAACTCTCAAGTAGTTCTTTGATCGTATCCGGGACAACTCAAGTTTTACCAAAGTATGTCAACCACGCGCACCATATCTGCTAGGTAAACTCACAGCAAAGAAACAGATGACGAACAATTCTACATCTTTTTCACACAGAACACAAGTATTATCACTTTGATGAATAACTTCTAATCTACTCAATCTCTTTTCAGTATTCACCATTTCCACTAAGACAAATGAAGCAAAAGTTCAATTATTGGCGGCATCAATCCTCTCCAAATTGCACTAGTGAAGCTATAACTTGTGACTTCCTCAGAAATAGTCTCTTTTTGCAACACCTGCACAAAGAAGTTAGTAAAAAAAAAATATCTTTTTATCAAATTTTCACATCACTTTGTTCTCTCTACCAGTTGATAATTTAACTGGTCTTAACTTTTTATGGAGTTGATTGACAAGTTCCAACTCCCATTGAAATAACTCTCTCATCTAATGAAAATTTCATATCCACTCTATCCCATCCCAAAATCCACAATCCCGTATCACAGATCCTTATTGGTTTAAAACAGAAAAAAGTCTCAGAAAACTACCTTTTAACAGCCCACCTTGTAGCCAATTATCTTCTCAAAATCATGTTCTTCTCCCATCCCCTAACTCCATAGACATTCCACTAATAATCTTATCTCTCACCTGTTACTCCTTGAAATTCAGCTGGCAGATATCTTTACAGGGACCCCTCTTGACGGTAGTACCTGATTTGATAACATTAAATCTGGATTCAAATCATTATACGAACAAACAATCTTCTTCCATAGAGGACAATCCTCCTTTGAGAAGTGACACCGCCACTTAAATAGAAACGTTGTATTTTTAATCACCGCATCCTCCAGCCCCTAATCCACCTAGTTTTTTCGGCGCTTGCATCACTTCCCATTTTACAAGTGGCATAATATTATTTCCATTCACTTTATCCCATAAAAATCTCCTTTGAAATGCAATCAACTTCTCTAAAACTACTTTTGGCATCTTGTACAAGTTCAGATAGTAGACTGGCAAACTATTAAGCATAAACTTGATAAGGACTAACTTTTCAATTTTATTGATTACCTTTGATTTCCAGCAGCTGAGTTTCTCTTACATCTTATCTATAATTGATTTTCAGGTCTTCACCAGCCGATGATTTGCTCCTAAAAAAATCCCAAGGTATCTCACAGATAGAACAACTTTCATACATCCTAGTTTTTCACACATATTTGTCACCAACTCTTGCTCATAATTAACTGAGATTAAATTTGACTTGTCAAAATTAATACTCAGACCAGAGATGAGTTTAAAACATCGCAGAAGCCTCTTATAATTTAGAATTGTCTCTGTCTTTAGTGGGAAAAATAGAATAGTGTCATCCACAAAATGGAGATGTGATTGTTCTATATTATCTCTCCCAACCAACAATGGAGATATGCGTCTATTCCTGATTGTCTCTCCTACCATCCTAATATCTTATGCAACACATCAACAATTAGAACAAACAAGAATGGAGATAGAGGATCTCCCTATCTTAGGCCTTTCTCCATCTTAAACGGCTTGGATGGTGATCCATTAATTAGAACCGACATGGAGGCAGTAGTTATGCATTCCTTCACCTATGCCCTCCATCTATGATCAAAGCCCATTTTCTATAACACAATATCTACAAAACTCCACTTGACCATATCATATGTCTTTTGAAATCTAGCTTGATAATCACCGCCTTCTTCTTGTGCATCTTCAACCATTGAACCGTTTTACATGTAATGAGAGCTCTGTCATGTATTTTTCATCCCTTCACAAATGCACTATGTGTCTTCCCCACTAATCTTGGCATCATTGAACTCATCCTTCTTACCAATACCTTCGATATCACCTTGTACACACATCCAATCATACTGATTGGTAGAAGGTCTTTGATCTCCTTGACACCCACAAATTTTGGAGCTAATGTCACCCACGTTATATTTGCGTTCGTTGGTAGTTTGGCACTTTGAAAAAACCCTAATATAGCTGCAGCGAGTTCCTGTCCAATCTCATCCTAACCCTTCTTCATAAAGTTCATGTTATACCTGTCATAACTTAGAACTTTAGTCAACTCACAGTCCCACACTGCCTCTTTATTTTTCTCAGTAGAGGGCATGACTTCCAACGCTGTACCCTCTTCTTTTTCAATCTTTTTTACCATCCCTTCCCGAAAATCAATCATGGGAGTATATTCCTGTCGATACAAATCCTTATAGAACCCTATAATTGCAACCATAATTCTATCCTGAATTCGTGCCAACCTTCCATGAAGTAAAAGTGCATCAATTCTGTTGCTCTTTCTTTTAGTCAAGGCTACTTGCTGAAAGTATCTAGTATTCTTATCCATATACCTTGAATGCCGAGATCGAGACATCTGCTTCCAATGAATTTTCTTTCAAATCTACCATTTCCTACAGCAACTCACTAGTGCCTTGCGTCTAGTCTCCATTATGCCATCATATGTGCCATCACTTACTATATCATCAATTTTTTTTTATCTCATCCTCCAACCTCTTTATTCTATTATCCATGTCACTAAAGTGGTCTCTATGCCAACTTCTCAACGGTATCGTTAGCGCCTTTTGCTTGGTTGTGAATTGATCATCCCTCAATTTTCTCCAATCCTCTTTTATCATCCTCAAAATTTTTTCATGAGTGAACTAAGAATCTAAGTTTCTAAACGGTCTTGGGCCCATGCTCCATTGAATTTTCAACAATCAAAGGGCAGTGATCTGATAACACTTGAGATTCACCTCTCAGGCGAGTATCTGAAAATTCTTCAAGTCAATCTACACTAACTAGTATCCTATCAATGCGACTCTACTATCGACCCTTGAACCACGTTAACTTACGATCATTAAGAGGTAAGTCTACCAGCTGCATACCTTGTACCCAGTGCTTAAACTCTTCTGAAAACACCAGTAGCTTACTCACTCCTTTTCTTTCCTCTACTTGCATTATTTGATTGAAATCTCCATGAAGAAAAATAGAAACTAGCACAATCCCATAATATAGCTCAACTCCTCCCACATCACAAGTTTGTCAGTCCGCATATACACTTCGTACACTAAGCAAAAAGCACAATTAACATTATATTTAGCCATCACTCATTCCACACACAACCGTCGCTTTCCTTTATAATAATTACTTACTTTAAACAATATAACATCCCACATTAACAGTAATCCTCCAAAAGCACCTACATATTTAACATATTCCCAACCTACCATGTCATTTTTTCAAATACGTATTATGTCAAATTTAGTCAACACTTCTCTCTTAGTTTCAATAAACTCCAACATGTTCAATCTAAATTTCTTTTTCAGTTCTTTTACCATGTTCAACTTATCATCATCCCTTAAACCCTAATATTCCAACAATTATAAATTATTTAAAAATATTTTTACACACCTTATTGTGGTTCTTGGGTCTGCTCCTTCTCACTTTTTACTTTTGTTTCTCTAGCCTTCTTTTAATTGCAATTTCCTTGTTTTGAGCTTGTAGTATTGCCTTAATATCTTTTTATTCGTTCTGTAAAATTGCACTAGACTCAACTGTTAACTCCCAGGTGTTTTCCTTCATTTATTCCTCCCATTTTAACCTCTCATCATCCGTGCATTCACATGCTCTGGTTCAGTTTCGAATCCAGCTTCATCAACCTCACATCCTGTGCCATCTGCATACTGTGCCTCCCAAGCTATCCCTGTTTCTGGTAACACAACTCTTGCTTCGCCGCCTGCCTCTAATGGATTCGAACTTTTGTGGTGTGATTCAACAACACTTAAATTTCTCCATGGCATCCTTCTTCAACGACCATCATCTGCGGTAGGTATACCACTTAGATCCCCTCCGTTTTGATCTACTTCGCGGCCACATTCCCAGCACTGTGGCCACTGCAGTCCAAGAGCATCTACGACGGCTCAACCACATGGCTTGTCTCCTTTTCGTTCTGTCCCACAACCCCATTCCTAGCACCGTCACCACCGCGGTTCAGGAGTTGGCTCCCATTTGGCACTGCTCGAGGTCGGCATAAATCCTCCCCCGACGACTGATGTGCGACCAATTTGCACAAGGCAATGCCTTGCCAACAGTCAGCTGCTGGCGGTGCACAGGCACTGCTCATCAATGAAGAGCCAGCACTGTGCATTTCTTCCGTCACTGACGCTAATTTATGAGCAACCCGTTTTGTGCGCTTTCGACCCTCCCCAGCTTTTCCATCTCATTGTTCATCACACACTCCTCCCTCATTTGACCCAGCTATGTTAAGTGTAGTTGTTGGTCTAATATTATTATGGTCCAAGCAGCATATTCCACCACTACTTATTTTATTTTCCTTATCTTTGTGATTGACCCAAAGTAAATGTTCTTTCAGCCCTTATACCACCGACATGAAGCCCATGACCCCAATCTGAATGTACCTAAGAGAACGTCCTTTTCGAATCTCCTTCCAAACTCAAATCATGATCCCCATAATCCTCTCCTCCATTAATCTCCTTCAATGCAGTTGGGACTATTACCTTTTTAAGTTTGAATAAACCTAGCCCAACAAATTAAAAAATATGTCGTGAATTATTGTTCTACCTTTCTCTTCACCGTAGCCCCTTGGCCCCGCCACCACCAATTCGGCCGCTGTTTCCCACATTGCCACCAGCATCATCATTTCTCTTTTTTCTAAATCATGGTTTGTCTTCGGAGTTCGTGAACTTCCAACATCCAAAACACTCTCCGCTCCATATATTTCACATCCCACCTCCTTTACAAAAACATCAAACCCACTAGTGCCAATTGATATGTGAATCCATTCACTAATAACATCAAACACACATGTATCAATTTAAACTCTTCCAAAGCTAAATGATAATCCTAATTCTGTCACCTCATCACATTGTACTACCTTCTCCCATTGTCCACGTATTGTTTTGAACGTTTCTGCGAACCATACATGCAGCGGCACTCCAAAATATTCTACCCAAACTTTTCTAGTCTTACTTCATTCCGACTCTTTCCACTTCCAAACATTATGAAAGAATTGCAGGAGACTATTCATTTTGAAGGTGAAAGACTCCTCCGCATGCGATACGGTGTCAAAATTTAATAATGCCTTATGCGCTCCTAGTTCTCGGACTTGAATAGTCTGAGGCAGGTTCTTACTAATAGCATTCTTCAACGTGTTGAAATCTATAGCCGTGGTTGTTCCCCCTACTAAACTCCTTGCTAGCAGCCAACCCCTATTCTCTTGTGCAACTGACACTTCAACCTTCTTTGTCCATCCATTACCATTTGGGTCTATAACTGTTGTATTCTTCATTGTCACTTCCGCATCTATATGAGTAACCGTATTATTCTCACATTAAGTCTGTCTACTCTCAGTAGCATTCCTTACTCTATCTTCAATGTGCACCTTTTTTTCCTTTTCTTCCATCGTCCTTCTATACTTAGCCTCTCTTACTGAGATCGTTTTACCTCGTAATCTCATGTGATCTATGTTTACTATAGCCGTCAGGGTCATTTCTTTTGTTGTATACTGTATAAAGACAAAAAGGTATAGCATACCATTCTTCTACTTTCGAGAGAGATATATATCATTGATTCTTTCTATGCAATTGAATAAATGAAATAACTCTCTTTTTGAGATATCTTCTAGTAAATTGTCAACAAAAATGGTGAAAGATTCATTTATCAATTGATGGTATTCTTTTCAATTTCATACTCTAAGATACTTTAAAAAACTTAATTTATGTTAGGACGAAATTAAAACTTAATTCAGACGTTAGACTGAAGTAATATTTTATCTATTTATTTTTTAAGATTTTTTTAATAATTATAAAACAATATATATAGTCGTGGCGATCAATTACTTTTTTCACTTAGTGTCTTAATAATTGGTTTTGTTTTTTAGGTATAGGTATAAATTTCATGCACCCTATAAATAGCTATATAAGGAAAAGCATAAAGAAACATTTTGGTAGCATAGCAAAGACACCTAATTTTAACATTCTTTACACACACACATTCTCTGCATATGTTCTCCTTTCTCACCCTTTTATATCTGTCTATCTATTTAAGTCTAAAGTCATGGCTTCGTTTCTGTTTTTACTCAATAGTCAATAATAGAATATTGTTTATTATGTCAAATGCCTTTTCGGTTAGCTCAAATCATAAAACTTCATCTCAACAGAATATAGATTTAATTTTGTCTCGTATTGCGGCCAAAGGTAGCTACCGTGTTTAAGATGAATCACGCGTGATAAACGACTAAAGATAACATAGACTATTAAAATAATAAATTATTTACTAGTCAGAATTACTTTGCTCTGTGTTTAACCTTATCAGCATTGTGGTTTAAGCTTATATTTTAATTTTCAATTATATTATTTATTATATACTTAAAATCAATTATTAAATTAATTATCAATATAAAATATATATTAAAATTTAAAATATATCGTAAAAATAAATTAAATAAATATATATTTATATGTAAATATAAAATAATTAATCTAATGGTCAACTTTAATAGATACATAATATTTTTATTTTATTTTTAATAATAATAATAATAATAATAATAATAATAATAATAATAATAATAATAATAATAATATAACTTTTTTCATTGAAAGGTGTTCATGCGTTATATTTGAGTATTATAGATAATACCGAACCTATTGTCAGAAATATTTATGGTGTTCGTTTTAGTAAAATAAATTCATTCCTACCGCTCCTCAGTTTAAAAAATATAATTGTCATTTTTTATACAAGTAATTGTCTATTAATTAGAAAATATAGAATAGAGAATCAATTATTTCCATTTGCTTATATTCCAAATTACCAATTATATAAAAGATAGAGAAAGGGTAAATGCATGAAAATAGGTATTAAAAAAAATAACATAGTATTTATTTGGACATTATTATTTTGATAAAAAAAAAATTTTAATAATTTTTTTTATTTTTTAGTGTGTTTAGCAAATTTTTAGTAGTAAAAATAAAAGTACTAGAAAAATAAAAAACATCTTTTTTGAAAAACTGTAATTTACATCTTTTTTTAAAAGATTTTTTTTTTAAAAAAGATGTTTTTTTGTAATAAATAAACAAAAAAATACTTTTATATTGTTATATCTAAACATAATTAATAAATAAAAAGATCTTTTTACATGAGATATCTAAACATAAAATTACTTTTACTTTTACATAAGATCTTTTAAAAAAAATAAATTAAAAAAAAAAATTTTTAGAAGCCCACCCAAACAAATTCATAGTATTGTAAGTTTTTCTTTTTTATTTATCTAATATCGATAACAATCAACCAAGAAATCTTCCCCATATAGGTATTACTAGGATTATTCGAACCTTTGATTAGATATTAAAAAAAACCTAATTATTAATCAAATAATTAGGTGCTAGCTAGTTGTGCTTGGCCCCTTGGATACAATATAATCTTGTAAGACGAAATGCATGCATCCATATTTTATGTTTTTTTTTTTTATTTTTAAAAGTGAAAGTAATCAAAGAAAATTTCAGTAATAAAAATGCCAAACGACACAACAACAAAAAAATATTAGAGTTAATTTAAAAAAATATATATAGATATTTTGAATGATAAATTATGTCTTGAGAATGAGTATAAAGTTTAATTATAAAAAATTTTGATGAATAAAATTAGAGACAAACATAAATTTCTTTTGTTTTCGGATATACACATGTGTGCTGTAATATTTTAAAATTTTTTATTTTTTTAAAAAAGTTATCATTTTTTTAAAAATAAATAATTTTATAAAAAAAGTCTTTTTCATTAATAAAAAAAAAAATGATGTGAAAGAAAGAAGGAAGGGAGTCATAAGAGAGAGCAGCAATAAAAGATATAAGAAAAAAGAAAGGAACAAAGAATAAAGAAGAAGAGTTGAAGAGAAGAAAAGGAAATATGGGAGAAAACGAGAGAAGGTGAGAGAACGTCACTATTATTGTCTTGTTAGATAAGATGGTGTGACAAACAACCCTCCAAAATTTCAAGTTTTTGTAGTTGCAAATAGGGGTGGCAATATGTACCCTATCTGCGGGTACCCAATCCGATCCCACCCGGTTAGGTAGGGTTGTCAACTCGATCTGCAGCGAGTAGGGTAGGGTGCGGGTAGGATTCTCGTACGGGTCGGGTAGGGTGCGGGTTGAACCTCAACCCAACTCGATCAACCCGCAATCTATATATGTATATGTATATGTTATATACTTATATAAAAATACGTTTTAAATGAATGTGGAATCAAAGACCTTTCACTAAATGCAAAAGATCCTTAGCCACCAAAAGAAAATCATTAATTGATAATTGAAGAACGGAAGATTGATGGTTTAGAAGTTATAGTAAACTCTCGTTGTAAGTATAGTTACTAAACCAAGCAATCAACCTTTTTTACAAACGTTTTAGTTGTCACAAGTAACAAAACCCTTTTAAAATTGATAACTGAGTATTTAAACCTCGGGTCGTCTTCTCAAGGAATTGCAGGGAGGTATGTTCTTATTATTGGTTATGGGTTTTGTAAATTGGGTTTTGAAAGTGAGGAACAAGTAAATTAAAGGACAAATAAAATAAATAATTAACTATAAAATAAACTCTTGGCAAGATATGAAAATTCGGAAGTCCTATCCTAGTTACTCCTATAAGAATGGAAGTTAATCCCATTTAGTTAACCTTTGCGTAAGCAAGGAAAAGTCAAGTGAACTAATTGGTTAGATTTCCCAAGTCCTAGCCAAATCCTAAGGAAAGAATAGAGTTAGTGGAATTCCAGTTAATTAGCCGACATAACAATCAATCATGAATAGTTGATAACTCAAGAGCTTCCAGTTAATCAATTAAATCCAATAATATAAAAACCTAAATTAAAATCATAAATATCTAGAACACCTCAAATAA
The DNA here is from genome assembly GCF_003086295.3 of Arachis hypogaea. Taxonomy (NCBI): domain Eukaryota; kingdom Viridiplantae; phylum Streptophyta; class Magnoliopsida; order Fabales; family Fabaceae; genus Arachis; species Arachis hypogaea. Next base: position 43,656,948 of record NC_092040.1, read on the forward strand.
CATTCATTCAAAGCAGTAAAATCTAACATGGAAAAGTTCATAAGCCAATTGGGCAACATAAATCAAATACAAATAAAAGCATTAAAGTATCTCAAAGTAGAAGAGAAGTCAAAATAAAGGAATATGGAACCTGATGTGAAGATGAGATAAATCCCTAATTTCTAAAAATCCTAATCCTAAATCCTAAGAGAGAGGAGAGAGCCTCTCTCTCTAAAAACTACATCTAAAACCTAAAATTGTGAGTTATGAAAACCCCTCGAGTCTCTGCATGTTCCCTGACTTTAATCTGTGTTTCTGCGCCGAAAACTGGGTTGAAATCCGGCCCAGAATCTCTGCCAGCGACTTTTGTAATTCTGCAGATCGCACATGTCATGCGAACGCGTCATTCACGCGGATGTGTCATTCGGCGTTTTTCTTTTCCATGGGGGCGCGTCGTCCATGCCTCCGCGTCGCTTCTGCTTTCCCAATCCGCGCGTCCGCGTCACTCATGCAGCTGCGTCACTGCGAATTCCTTTCTTCCGCGCGGTCGCGTCGCTGACATGTACGCGTCACTTCTCGCTGGTCATCTCCTCAATTTCTTGTGTTCCTTCCATTTTTGCAAGCTTCCTTCCCAATCTCTCACTCATTCATGGCCAATAAAGCCTGAAACACTTAACACACAGATCAAGGCATCTAATGGTAATAAGAGAGGATTAAATAAAGGAAAATAAAAGCCAAAGAAGCATGTTTTCAATCATAGCACAAAATCGAAAAGGAGAATGTAAAACCATGCAAATCATATGAATAAGTGGGCAAAGGCTTGATAAAAACCACTCAATTGAGCACAAGATAAACCATAAAATAGTGGTTTATCAACCTCCCCACACTTAAACATTAGCATGTCCTCATGCTAAACTCAAGAGAAGCTATAAAGAAGTGAAGAGGAATGATAGAGAGTATGCAATGCAACCTATCTATGTGAATGCAACTACATGCAAAATGTTTATACCTACTTGGTTAAAAGTAAATAAGTTCTCCAAGGCAAACATGAATCAAATTCCACTAGTTCAAATTACACAATAAAAGACAAGTAAACTTGTAAGAAGACAGCTCATGAAAGTAGGGAACATAGAATCAAGCATTGAACCCTTACTGGCAGTGTATATCACTCTAGTCTCTCAAGTGTCTAGGGTAATTCACTCTACTCTTCTCTAATCATGCTTTCTAAATTTTGTTCTTCATCTAACCAATCAACAATATTTAGTATACCAATGCAAACATCATGAGGTCTTTTCAAGGTTGTAATGGGGCCAAGGCAAGGGTGAGGATATATGTATGGCTAAGTATTTCAAAATGGCGCCTTTGCCAGAGAATTGCAAACGTGTGCCTTATTATTGGTTATTGTAAATATTTTTCAAAATTTTTTTTCTTTTACTTGTTTATTTGTTTCTTCTTTTCCCCCTTATTTCTGATAACTACTATGAATTCTCACCCCTCTCGCTTTGAGTTTGGTTCTAATTTTGTTGCAAGGAATGGAAGCTATAACAGGAATATGCATCAAGGTCAAAGCAATCAAAGATGGACGGAGCCAAGAGGATCTGATAAACCCTTTAGGCAACAATACCTTCCAAGATATCACAGACAAAGACCATCCTACAATGCATACCAAGCTGATAGATATGGTGGACCGCCTAGTAGCTACCAACAAGCCCCACCGTATGCTCAGAGACCATCCTCACAACATAACTTTGAACCACCACACTCACAAGTCCCTTTCCACCATTCACCTCCATATGACCCCAATCCTTATTCACCACACCAACCACCATATGAACCATACCCAGAACTACCACCTCAATATACACCATCTCCATATCCTTATCAAGAGGAACCACTTCCGTGTTATGAACCTTTTCTCCCGACAAACGAACCCTCCTATCCACCCCAAACCTCCATGGAAAGCAAACTTGCCTCTATCACTAGTCTCACCTCTACTCTTCAAGCACTCATATCCTGCATGAAACAACCCTCCACCCCCAATATTCAACCCTCAAGCTCCAATGCACTTTCATCTCAACCACACAATGATCCACCCATCCCATCACCACTACCCATGGAAGAGCACCCACATCCATCAACCCAAGAGCAATATGATCCCAATGATACTATTGACATGGAACAAGAGAGAAAGGATCATCTTCGCGAATTCATACTTAATAAGGAGCTCGAGGAGGCACTAAAGGTAAAGGTAGTAGAGACCTTTGCAGATGAAGGAGTAGTTGAAGAGAGTTATCATAGAAAAGAAGCCATCAAGGAGGATTTTGTACTTGAAGGTGAAGAAATGGTTGAACAGAAAATCATCAATGATGAATACGATTTAATACTTAAATACCTGGATCAAGCAAGAAATCGATTACCTTTCCGACGTTTGGACATTCAAAGAACCTCCATGGCTTCATGTGGGAAATCCACTGAAGAACGTAGCAGGAAGGAGAAATTGGGCACTCCGGTGGATAATGAGCAGCACGATTTGGTATTGGAACAAGTGGAGGAAGCCGGAATGATTGAAGAAGAAGAGGAGGCAGTGGTTGAAGACTTAGGAGATGCTGAACCTCCATGGGAAAGTCAAGTTAAAGAGCATCCTTCAAAGACATTTGAAGCTGATGTTGAGGAGGGTGTACAACCTCCAAAACATATCATAGTTGAAGACTTTGAAGGAGACGATCAAGAGATGGATTCAATCATTAATGAATACTTATCTACATTTGAATCCTCTCCTATTGGACTTGACATGGAAATTAAAGAAGAAGAAGCACAACATCCCATGCCCTTGGTGAACAATGAAAAAGAGATTAAATTGGAAGAAATTCACCAAAAGGAAGAGGTTGATATTGAAGATTACAAAGAGGTGGCAGATGTCGAAGAGGAGCACAAGGGAGTGGAGTTTCCACGTTCATTCCAAACACCTCCCCCTAAGTTGCCATCATCCTTCACAACATTCAAGTGGGTAAAATTCATATTCCTCAGCTTTCTAATTCCACTTGAATATCGGCTACTGGAGACGGATGGTCAACTTAGAGCTCTTTGTGGCATTAAGAGCAGGAGAAAGATGATCAGTGGTAAGAATTGTCCTGCAAAGTTCATTATCATTGGAAGCTCAAAGTTTAAACGCAAAGGTTAGTATAGAGCTCAGCTGAATGGGTCTAGGAAGTTGTTTGGATGCTTCAGTGAGAATTCAGACTGCTTGCCACCCAGATGGAACAATATTGCTCAACAAGAAGACGGGTGCAAAAGCAAGGTTTGGGACCTCGAAATTCAATCTAGAAATTAATACTCTTGGGGCCTTGTCATTTGCTTTAGCTTGCTTGAAGGCTTTCTACGCCTAGTTTGGGACCTCGGAGGCTGTTGGAATTCCAAACATTGGTGGAGATTCCTGGATCAGTACAAGCATAAGCCACCATGACAAGAAGCTCATCAAATGTCCAACTTAAGGACTTTAACTAAAAGTGCTAGGTGGGAGACAACCCACCATGGTATGATCGTTTCTTCTTCAGTTTGAATTTTTGTCTATTTTTGAATTTTGATTGAACCTGGAATTTTTGCATAACATTCATTGCATTTTGCATTCTGCATACTGCATCAAAAAAAAAGGGGGGGAAAGCACGCACGCGACGCGGTAGCATCGCTGACGCGTCCGTGTCACCAGTGCGTTGGAAAGAAAATAATTTAAACAGAGAGTCACGCGAGAGCGTGGCTGGAGGCGTGCCTTTGGCACAACTTGATCCACGCGACTGCATCGCTGACGCGTCCGCGTCATGTGGGAAAAATGCCTCACACGCGTCCACGTCACCCACGCGAACGTGTGCCTCAAATTCGACGTAAAAAGGGTGTATGGCCGAATGTTGAGCTAGAATTGGGCTGGACTCGTGCTAGAAGCACAAGCCCTGCCACGCGTACGCATGCCCTACGCGTCCGTGCCGTTTTCAAATTTAGGCCATCCACGCGATCGCGTCAACCACGCGACCTCGTCACCCTCAAAAGTGGCAATATGATTTTCGAACAGAGAGTTGTGCGAGCGCGAGGCTGCCCTCGCGCCACTAGCACAAACCATGCCACGCGTCCGCGTGACCGACGCTTCCGCGTCACCTCACTTACGTGCTTCCCGCGCGAACGCGTTTTCCACGCGTCCGCGTCACCAGCGGCGCACAGCTTATCTTAATCTGCCAAAATATCTTATCTTTTTCTTCCCCAAATCCTACTTTTTCTCTTCCTTTCTTATTTCTTCCTTCCCCCTTCCTCCTTTCTTCCTTCCTTTCTCTCCATATCTTTAACTTCTCATCCTTCTTTTCCTTCCTTCTATTTTACTTACTTTATCTGCATACTTTCATTCATTGCATTCATGCATATTTTTTGGTGTTGATATTTATTTTGTGGATTGTTGAGAAATCATTCGACAATTATATATTATTTTTATAGGGTTGCTTGCATGTTCTAATTAATATTTTCCATACCTTATTTAATATGCATGCTTTGTGTTTGTGAAAACGCTCGTATGGCATTGTGCACTATTTTTAGATTTCTTTTATTCTACTACTCGAAATGCTTGCTTTTCAAAAAACTCCTTTTATATTTTATTAATTAAATATAATTGTTATTACAAATATGTTTGAAAGACTTGGTATTCTAACTTAGACATTGAATGCTTGATCTATGCCACTCATGCCTTTGCCAGCATGCCAATAAACATCTTGCATTTAATTGTTATTACATGCACCTGCTATATTCCCATTGATGAACTTTTCACATGTAGTCATGACCATGTGTTCACATCATTATCCATACCTGTGCATTGATTACCACCTTTCCTATTCTTTTCCTTGCTATAACCCTTGAATGCTAATGTCTTGCCTCGTTTTCTTTCAGGATGGCCACCAAGAAAGGTAAAGAGAAAGCCACTCCCGAACCACCGGCAAGAAAATGAACAAAAAGAGCACCAGCTGAGGAACCACAACCCCCATCCACTTGCATAACTTAGCATGCACCGAGGACGGTGCAATCTATAAGTGTGGGGAGGTTGATACCGACTTTCAGGGGTTAGTTACCTTCTTTTCAACACTAATATTCTATTTTCTTTGTTTGTTTATTGTTGCATTTGCATGTTTGATTGCATATCTATTTTATTTTGTGCATATTTTACCACTTGGTTGAAGTAATATTTTTCTTTTCATGAAATTTTTATAGTATTTCACTAATTTAAATTGAAAAATTTGTGTTAAACTTGTTTTGAAGTTGTATTTGGAACATGGTTTTTGAGCCAAAGAACACACAACTTGTGAGATTTTGAGCTCAATTGTATGGTTACATTATTTAACTATAAAATTTTATTCTTGTGTGTTTTTCTTCTCTATGATTGTAATCTTTATTTTGTTCCATTCTATATGTCCAATATTTAGTGTATTTACATGTTTGCATATGATTGAGGCCATTATTTGATTTTAGCTCACTTATCCCAAATAAGCCCACCTTTTACATCACCTTTTTTAGCCCCTTGAGCTTTTAATCCCCTCTTGTTCTATAAACCACATTACTAGCCTTAAGCAGAAAAACAAAATAAAAATTCCAAGTTGAATCCTTGGTTAGCTTAAGATAGAAATTGTGTAATTATTTAAGTGTGGGGAAACTTTATGGGAACATGGATGATAGAAACAAGGTAGAAAGTTGAAAAGAATAAAGATATTTCAAAATAAAAAATTTTGGGAAGCATGCTCACGTGAAATCAAAGTAATTAAATTACCATGTGTATATAAAAAAATTTTTTTTAGTATTTAAATAAAGGGGATACAAAAGAATTCCCCAAATGCAAAAAAAGAATCAATGCACATGGGACAAAATTCAAAAATAAGTTTGATACATGAGCATGTAATACAAAAGTGGAAAAAATTTGGGTAGCTAGATAAAGAATTTTAAATTTTATAAAGTATGTATATGTTAGGTGAGATCTTAGACTAATCAAGGATTCACTTTGTTAGCTCACTTAGCCTTATATGTACATCCTTACCTTTACCTCAGCCCCATTACAATCCTGAAAAGACCTCATGATATTTGTATTGGTATACTAAATATTTGTTGATTGGTTAGATGAAGAACAAAGTTTAGAAAGCATGATTAGAGAAGAGTAGAGTGAATTATCCTATACACTTGAGAGATTAGAGTGCATATACACTTCCTGTGAGGGTTTAGTGCTTAATTTTATGTTCCCTGCTTTCATGAGCTATCTTCTTACAAGTTTACTTGTCTTTATTTTATATGATTTGAATTAGTGAAATCTGATTTATGTTTGTCTTGGAAAACTTATTTATTTTTAACCAAGTAGGTAGAAACATCTTAGCATGTAGTTGCATTTATAGGTTGCATTTCATACATTCTTACCATTCTCTTTCACTCTTTTAGTTCTCTTGAGCTTAGCATGAGGACATGCTAATGTTTAAGTGTGGGGAGGTTGATAAACTACTATTTTATGGTTTATCCTGTGCTTAATCGAGTGGTTTTTATCTATTCTTTACCCACTTATTCATACTATTTGCATGGTTTTGTATTTGCCTTCCTAATTATGTGCTTTGATTGAAGACATGCTTCTTTGGCCTTAAGTTCCCTATGTTTAATCCTCTCTTATTACCATTAGATGCCTTGATATGTGTGTTAAGTGATTTCAGAGATTACAGAGTAGGAATGGTTCAGAGGATGGAAAGGAAGCATGCAAAAGTGGAAGGAATACAATAAGTTGGAGAAATTGCTAAGCTGTCCAGCCTGACCTCTTCGCACTCAAATGGCTATAATTAGCTACAGAGGTCCAAATGACGCAGTTCCAGTTGCGTTGGAAAGCTAACGTCTGGGGCTTCGATTTGATATATAATTTGCCATAGCTGCCCTGAAGTTAGGCGAAGCGAACGCGTGAATGACGCGCCCGCGTCGTATCTGCGAACTTCAATATGCTCGAACGCGTGGATGACGCCTCAGCGTCACTTTGCCGCGACCTGTACAGACCAGATTTTACAATCAGCGATTTCTAGGCTATTTCTGACCCAGTTTTTGGCGCAGAGAACACACACAGATTAGAGGCTATAAAGTGGGGGAATGCATCCATTCATGATTATGCTTTCATAATTCACTTTTCATAATTTAGATGTAGTTTTAGAGAGAGAGGCTCTCTCCTCTCTCTTAGGATTTAGGATTAGGATTCCTCTTAAAGGATTTAAGATTTATTATTATTTCAACTTACAATTTTTCTGAGCTCCAGGTTCAATATTCCTTTTTACTTTATATTTCTCTTTTACTTTTAGATACTCTGATGATTTTATTTGTATTTGATTTATGTTGCCCAATTGGCTTATGAACATTGTCCATGTTAGAATTGACATCTCCATCCAGTATGATTTGAGGTATTCCAGATAATTATGATTTTTACTTAGCTTTTTACATTATTGGCTTTAATTGATTAACTGGAAGCTCTTGAGTTACCAACTATTCATGATTGATTGTTATGTCGGCTAATTAATTGGAATTCCACTGACTCTAGTCTTTCCTTAGGATTTGGCTAGAACTTGGGAAATCCAACCAATTAGTTCACTTGACTTTTCCTTGCTTACGCAAAGGTTAACTAAGTGGGATTAACTTCCATTCTTATAGGAGTAACTAGGATAGGACTTCTGAATTTTCATATCTTGCCAAGAGTTTACTTTATAGTTAATTATTTATTTTATTTGTCCTTTAATTTACTTGTTCCCCACTTTCAAAACCCCAATTTACAAAACCCATAACCAATAATAAGAACATACCTCCCTGCAATTCCTTGATAAGACGACCCGAGGTTTGAATACGTCTTCTCAAGGAATTACAGGGAGGTAAGTTCTTATTATTGGTTATGGGTTTTATAAATTAGGGTTTTGAAAGTGGGGAACAAGTAAATTAAAGGACAAATAAAATAAATAATTAACTATGAAATAAACTCTTGGCAAGATATGAAAATTTGGAAGTCCTATCCCAGTTACTCCTATAAGAATGGAAGTTAATCCCACTTAGTTAACCTTTGCGTAAGCAAGGGAAAATCAAGTGAACTAATTGGTTAGATTTCCCAAGTCCTAGCCAAATCCTAAGGAAAGACTAGAATTAGTGGAATTTCAGTTAATTAGCCGACATAACAATCAATCATGAATAGTTGATAACTCAAGAGCTTCCAGTTAATCAATTAAAGCCAATAATATAAAAAAAGCTTAATAAGAATCTTGGATCTAAAATACCTCAAAATCATGAATTAATAAAAATATCAAATATAACATGGGCAGTTGTAGCCAAATAAAGTAGTTGAGTTAAACATAGAAATCCATAAACTAAATTGAGGAAATAAATAAATAAAAGGAACATTAAACCTGATATGAAGATGAAATAATCCTGAAGTGAAAAGAAATCCTAATCCTAATCCTAAGAGAGAGGAGAGAGCCTCTCTCACTAAACTCTACATCTAAAACTAAAAATTGTGAATTATGAATGCATAAATTATGAATGGATGCATTCTCCCACTTTATAGCCTCTAATCTGTGTTCTCTGGGCCGAAAACTGGGTCAGAAATAGCCCAGAAGTCGCTGATTGTGAAATCTGGTCCGTACAGGTCGCTGCAAAGTGACGTGGAGGCGTCATCCACGCGTATGCGTGGAATGAGATTCGCAGATGCGATGTGTCCGCGTGAAGCGCGCGTTCGTGTCACCTATCTATATGGCCACTATGGCGAATTATATATCAAATCGAAACCCCAGACGTTAGCTTTCCAACTCAATTGAATCCGCATCATTTGGATCTTTGTAGCTCAAGTTATGATCGTTTTAGTGCGAGAGGGTCAGGTTGACAGCTTTGGATTTCCTTCAACTTCTTGTATTCCTTCCACTTTTGCATGCTTCCTTTCCATCCTCCAAGCCATTCCTGCCATGTAATCTCTAAAAACACTTAACACACATATCAAGGCATCTAATGGTATTAATAGAGGATTAAATAAAAGAAAATAAAAGCCAAAGAAGCATGTTTTCAATCATAGCACAAAATCAGAAAGGAGAATGTAAAACCATGCAAATCATATGAGTAAGTGGGCAAAGGCTTGATAAAAACCACTCAATTGAGCACAAGATAAACCATAAAATAGTGATTTATCAACCTCCTCACACTTAAACATTAGCATGTCCTCATGCTATGCTCAAGAGAAGCTATAAAGAAGTGAAGAGGAATGATAGAGAGTATGCAATGCAACCTATCTATGTGAATGCAACTACATGCAAAATGTTTCTACCTACTTGGTTAAAAGTAAATAAGTTCTCTAAGACAAACATGAATCAAATTCCACTAATTTAAATTACACAATAAAAGACAAGTAAACTTGTAAGAAGACAGCTCATGAAAGCAGGAAACATAGAATCAAGCATTGAACCCTTACTGGCAGTGTATATCACTCTAGTCTCTCAAGTGTCTAGGGTAATTCACTCTACTCTTCTCTAATCATGCTTTCTAAACTTTGTTCTTCATCTAACCAATCAACAATATTTAGTATACCAATGCAAACATCTTGAGGTCTTTTCAAGGTTGTAATGGGGCCAAGGCAAGAGTGAGGATATATGTATGGCTAAGTGAGCTATAAATTGAATCATTGAATAGCCTAAACTCTCACATAAACACACATACACACTCTATATAACTCTAAATTCATGCCTAACTACCCATAATTTCCACTTTTGTATCACATACTCATGTACCAAACTTTTGATATTTCTTTACTTTTATCACATGTGCATTGATCTTTCTATTAAAGCTTAATATTGGGGTAATTTTGTCCCCTTATTTATTGATATATTTATTATTTTTTTCTTTTTTTTTGAATCATAAAAATAAATATAACATTGTCAATGCACATGGATTTTTTTTTATTTTCTATTTTGGTTTTTCATGAGTAGGTTCCTAAATTCCCAATATTTAAATAAATTAGAAACATGATACATTCCCTTATTAAGCTATGTTCCCACAGTTTTCCCACACTTAGTTGATACACAATCTCTATCTTAAGCTAACCAAAGATTCAATTGGGATATTTAATTTATTGTTTTGCTTAAAGCTAGTGATGTGGTTATAGAACAGAAGGGGATTAAAAAGCTCAAAGTGGCTAACAAAGGTAATTTAAAGGGTAGGCTTATTTGGGATAAGTGAGCTAAAACAAGTAATGGCCTCAATCATATGCAAGCATGTAAATATACTAATTATTGGACATATAGATTGGAACAAAGTAAAGATTGCAATAATAGAGAAGAAAACACACAAGAATAAAATATTTATGGTTAAATAATGTAACCATGTAAATAAGCTCAAAATCTCACAGGTTGTGTGTTCTTTGGCTCAAAAACCATATTCCAAATATAACTTCAAACAAATTTAACAAAAAATTTTCAATTTAAATTAGTGAAATACTATAAAAATTTCTTGAAAAAGAAAATATTACTTCAACCAAGTAGTGACTAAATGCATAAAATCAAATAAACATGCAAATGCAATAATTAACAAATTAACATTGGTGTTGAGAAGGGATTAACTAATTCGCGGAGATCGGTATCGACCTCCCCACACTTAAAGATTGCACCGTCCTCGGTGTATGCTGAGATGTGCAGGTGGATGGGGGTTGTGGTTCCTCAGCTGGTGCTCTTTTTGTTCCTTTTCTTGCCGGTAGTTTGGGAGTAGCTTTCTCTCTACCCTTCTTGGTGGCCATTCTGATAAAAGGAAGAGAAAGTAAATTAAATCTAAAGAGATAGAGCAAGGAAAAGGATTGAATGAGTGATAATCAGTGCACGGTAAAGATCAATGAAGTGAACACATGGTCATGACAACATGTGAAAAGTTCATCAAAGGGAATAGAACAAGTGCACGATAGGGTAAGTAGATGTAAGATGTTTATTGGCATGCCGGCAAGGGCATGAGTAGCATAGATCAAGCATCACTTCGTAACAAACTATCACGTTTGTATTGACAATTAAATTCAATTAATATAATAGTAAAGGGAATTTGTGAAAAGCAGGCATTGAATAGTAGAATAGAATAATGTAGAAAAGTGCATGATGCCATATGGATTTTTTCACAAACACATAGCATGCATGGTAAATAATCCAATGAAAATAATAAATTGAACATGCAAGCAACCCTTTAAAAATATAATTGCCAAAAAATTTTGCAACAATCCACAATGACCAAATAAATTTCCAACACCAACATAAAAATGCATGAAAATAAAAAAAGGAAGGAGAAAGAAGGAAGAATGAGGAAGGGGGAAGAAAGAAATAAGAAAGGAAAAGAAAAAGTAGGATTTGGGGAAGAAAAAGATAAGATATTTTGGCAAATTAAGATAAGTTGTACGGCTCATTCGACGCGGACGCATGGGTCACGCGTTCGCGTGGATAGCGCTTTAAAGAGGTGACGCGGACGCGTGACATGATTCATGCTAGTGGCGCGAGGGCAGCCTCGCGCTCGCGCAACTTTTTGGTGAAAAACTCATTTTGCCAAAACTTTGGGTGACGCGATCGCGTGGTGGACGTGATCGCGTGGTTGGCCTAGATTTGAAAACGGCGCGGATGCGTGAAAGACGCGTACGCGTGGCAGGGCTTGTGTTTCGAGCACGAGTCCAGCCCAATTCTAGCTCAACTTTCGGCCATACACCCTTTTTACGTCGATTTCAGGGCACGTGTTCGCGTGGGTGACGCGGACGTGGCAGCGACGCGGTCACGTGGATCAATTTGTACCAAAGGCACGCCTTCAGCCACGTTCTTGCGTGACTCTCTGTTCACTTTAATTTTCGTCCCAACGTACTAGTGACGCGGACGCGTCAGCGACGCTGCCGCGTCGCGTGCGTGCTTTTTTTTATACAGTATGTAGAATGCAAAATGCAATGAATGTCATGCAAAATTGTAGGTTCAATAAAAACTCAAAAACAGACTAAAATTAAAACAAAAAAGAGAACGATCATACCATGGTGGGTTGTCTCCCACCTAGCATTTTTAGTTAAAGTCCTTAAGTTGGACATTTGATGAGCTTCCTGTCATGGTGGCTTATGCTTGTACTGATCCAGGAATCTCCACCAATGTTTGGAATTCCAACAGCCTTCGGGGTCCCAAACTAGGCGCCGAAAGCCTTCAAGCAAGCTAAAGCAAGTGACAAGGCCCCAAGAGTATTGATTTCTAGATTGAATTTCGGGGTCCCAAACCTTGCTTTTGCACCCGTCTTCTTGTTGATCATTAGTGTTCCAACCGGGTGGCAGGCAATCTGAATTCTCACTAAAGCGGTCAAACAACTTTCTAGACCCATTCAGTTGAGCTCTACACCAACCTTTGCTTTTAAACTTGAAGCTTCCAACCATAATGAACCTTGCAGGACAATTCGTACCACTGACCATCTTCCTCTTACTCTTAATGCCACAAAGAGCTCTAAGTTGACCATCCGTCTCCAATAGCCCATATTCAAGTGGAATTAGAAAGCTAAGGGATATGAATTTTATCCATTTGAATGTTGTGAAGGATGATGGCAACTTAGGGGGAGGTGTTTCTAATGAACGTGCAAGCTCCACTCCCTTGTGCTCTTCTTCGACATCTTCCACCTCTTTGCAATCTTCTTCAATATCAACCTCTTCCTCTTGGTGAATTTCTTCCAATTCAATCTCTTCTTCATTGTTCACCAAGGGCATGGGATGTTGTGCTTCTTCTTCTTTAGTCTCCATCTCTTGATCAACCTCTTCCAAGTCTTCAACCATGACATGCCTGGGAGGTTGTACACGCTCCTCAACATTAAATTCAAACTCCTTGGAAGGAGGCTTTATGAATGGACTTTCCAATGGAGGTTCAGCATCTCCTAAGTTTTCAACCACTTCTCTTCTTCAATAATTCCGGCTTCCTCCACTTGTTCCAGTACAAATTCATGCTCCTTACTGTCCACCGGAGTTTCTAATGTCTCTTTCATGCTACGTTCTTCATTAGATTGTCCACATGAAGCCATGGGGTTTCCTTGAGTATCCAAACGTTGAAAAGGTAATCAATTCATCATTTGATCCAGGTGTTTAAGTATGAAATCGTATTCATCCTTGATGATTTCCTAGTCAACTATTTCTTCGCCTTCAAGTACAAAATCCTCCTTGTTGTCTTCCTTCACTAGTTCTTCAACCGCGCTGTCAACTTCAAGGGTCTCTATTACCTTCACCTTGAGTGCCTCCTCTAGCTCCTTATGAAGTATGGATTCACAAAGATAATCCTTTCTCTCTTGTTCCATGTTAATAGTATCATTGGGATCATGTTGCTCTTGGGTTGATGGATGTGGGTGCTCTTCCATGGGTGGTGGTGGATCATTTTGTGGTTGAGATGGAAGTGCAGTGGAGCTTGAGGGTTGAATATTGGGTGTAGAGGGTTGGCCTATGCGGGATATAAGTGCTTGAAGAGTAGAGGTGAGACTAGTGATAGAGGCAAGTTTGCTTTCTATGGAGGTTTGGGGTGGATAGGAGGGTTCATTTGTTGGGAGAAAAGGTTCATAACACGGAGGTGGTTCCTCTTGATAAGGATATGGAGATGGTGTATATTGAGGTGGTGGTTCTGGGTATGGTTCACATGGTGGTTGGTGTGGTGAATAAGGATTGGGGTCATATGGAGGTGAATGGTGGAAAGGGGCTTGTGAGTGTGGTGGTTCAAAGTTACGTTGTAAGGATGGTCTCTGAGCATACGGTGGGGCTTGTTGGTAGCTATTAGGCGGTCCACCATATCTATCAGCTTGGTATGCATTGTAGGATGGTCTTTGTCTGTGATATCTAGGAAGGTGTTGTTGCCTAAAGGGTTGATTAGATCCTCTTGGCTCCATCCATCTTTGATTGCTTTAACCTTGATGCATATTCCTGTTATAGCTTCCATTCCTTACAACAAAATTAGAACTAGACTCAAAGCGAGAGGGGTGAGAATTCATAGTAGTTGTCAGAAGTAAGGGGGAAAAGAAGAAACAAATAAACAAGTAAAAGAAAAATATTTTTTTTTGAAAAATATTTACAATAACCAATAATAAGGCACACGTTTGCAATTCCCCGGCAACGGCGCCATTTTTGAAGAACGGAAGTTTGATGGTTTAGAAGTTATAGTAAACTCTCGTTATAAGTATAGTTACTAAACCAAGCAATCAACCTTTCTTACAAATGTTTTGGTTGTCACAAGTAACAAAACCCATTTAAAATTGACAACCGAGTATTTAAACCTCGGGTCGTCTTCTCAAGGAATTGCAGGGAGGTATGTTCTATTATTGGTTATGGGTTTTGTAAATTGGGGTTTTGAAAGTGGGGAACAAGTAAATTAAAGGACAAATAAAATAAATAATTAACTATGAAATAAACTCTTGGCAAGATATGAAAATTCGGAAGTCCTATCCTAGTTACTCCTATAAGAATGGAAGTTAATCCCACTTAGTTAACCTTTGCGTAAGCAAGGAAAAGTTAAGTGAACTAATTGGTTAGATTTTCCAAGTCCTAGCCAAATCCTAAGGAAAGACTTGAGTTAGTGGAATTCCAGTTAATTAGCCGACATAACAATCAATCATGAATAGTTGATAACTCAAGAGCTTCCAGTTAATCAATTAAAGCCAATAATATAAAAAAAGCTAAATAAGAATCTTAGATCTGAAATACCTCAAAATCATGAATTAATAAAAATATCAAATGTAACATGGGCAGTTGTAGCCAAATAAAGTAGTTGAGTTAAACATAGAAATCCATAAACTAAATTGAGGAAATAAATAAATAAAAGGAACATTGAACCTGATATGAAGATGAAATAATCCTGAAGTGAAAAGAAATCCTAATCCTAAAATAAATTCTAATCCTAATCCTAATCCTAAGAGAGAGGAGAGAGCCTCTCTCAGTAAAATCTACATCTAAAACTAAAAATTGTGAATTATGAAAGCATGAATTATGAATGGATGCATTCCCCCACTTTATAGCCTCTAATCTGTATTCTCCGGGCCGAAAACTGGGTCAGAAATAGCCCAGAAGTCGCTAATTGTGAAATCTGGTCCGTACACGTCGCGGCAAAGTGACGCGGAGGCGTCATCCACGCGTATGCGTGGAATGAGATTCGCAGATGCGACGTGTCCGCGTGAAGCGTGCGTTCGCATCGCCTATCTGTACGGTCACTATGGCAAATTATATATCAAATCGAAGCCCCGGACGTTAGCTTTCCAACGCAAGTAACACCGCATCATTTGGATCTTTGTAGCTCAAGTTATGATCGTTTTAGTGCGAGAGGGTCAGGCTGACTGCTTTGCAGTTCCTTCAACTTCTTGTATTCCTTCCACTTTTGCATGCTTCCTTTCCATCCTCCAAGCCATTCCTACCATGTAATCTCTGAAAACACTTAACACACATATCAAGACATCTAATGGTAATAAGAGAGGATTAAATAAAAGAAAATAAAAGCCAAAGAAGCATGTTTTCAATCATAGCACAAAATCAGAAAGGAGAATGTAAAACCATGCAAATCATATGAATAAGTGGGCAAATGCTTGATAAAAACCACTCAATTGAGCAGAAGATAAACCATAAAATAGTGGTTTATCAATAATTTAATAATTTTTTTACATAAATATTAGTTATATTTTAAATTATCATCAAGTTATATAATAATGTTGTATACTTTTTTGTAACCCGCGAGTAGGGTCGGGTACCCGGGGATTAAGAGCGGGTAGAGTTAGGGTTGGATCCAAACCTTACCCTACCCTACCCATTGCTACCCCTAGTTGCAAAGAGAGGTTGTATGAGAGAGAACTTAAAGAAAAGAGAAGCCTGACTTATATTGCAAATAGTTTTGTTATTGTTTAGTGAAAATTATTTGTATCTATAATAATTAAACTAAAAGCATTTGTTAGGTAAGTTTTTTTCTCTTGAACTAAAAATACTTGTATAATAAATGACATATTAGATATATAGTCACCTATATACTTTTATATAGTAACTTAAATTCTTAGAATGAGTAATTTTATGACAATAATGATGCAGATTTTACAACCATAAATTATCAATAAGTGCACGAGATCATACCAAGTAATAAACTCATGGTGAATAAGTGTCAATCCTACGAGGA
This sequence comes from Arachis hypogaea, assembly GCF_003086295.3. Classification (NCBI taxonomy): domain Eukaryota; kingdom Viridiplantae; phylum Streptophyta; class Magnoliopsida; order Fabales; family Fabaceae; genus Arachis; species Arachis hypogaea. Next base: position 43,673,102 of record NC_092040.1, read on the forward strand.
TTAACAGATTAAGTAAGCAATAGTCAATCAATTATTCTAGTCAAACAATCAAAATTAGGTTTCTGGAAAGCTTTAACATAAACAGTGAAGTAGACAAGAACAAACAGTGAGTGTTGAAAGATAATATGATTAAAAGTGTTAAGATTTTAGAGATGTTGAAACTTCAGGATCAAATACTTTTCACTTTCTACCTTGATTATGCAAAGATTCATTCATGGCAAATAATCAATAATCAAACCCCAATTTCTTGGAGATTTAATTTTTCTTTAACCTAATTAATCACTAATCCCTCAATCAATTACTTAAAAAAAAAGTTAAGCACGTTCACTGATTTAACCACACAACTCCTAAGAATATCCTTTAGTTGATTCGATGTTACTTATCAAGTTTAGTCTTAAAACTTAAGAGCTGTGAGAGTTGGTTTTCAAGCTTAATTCAATTAATAAACTTTTTCAAGAAGTTAAAAGAATTCAAGTCATAGAAGAATTGTTTTCCAACACATTCAAACCCCTTTTGATGAAGAACAAAAGCTTTTTCTTAAGAAGATATCAATGCATTAATTAAAGGTAGAAAAGCTAGAGTATTAGTCCATAGGAATCAACAGAGCTCCTAACCTTAACCAAGGAGATTAGTTGCTCATGTCTTTAAAGAAAACCTGAAATTATGAAAAGTAAAAAGTGTCAAGGAAGAGGAGGAGGCTCAAAACGTCTGACTTCTCTCCTTAAATACTCACCTAAAAGAAATTCAAATTCAAACTTAAAACAGAATCAAATTGAAACAAAAATCAAATCTAACTAATTAATATTTTCCTCCAGCCAAGCTTTCAATCTTTTCTTCTTGCAAATCCTCAATAAATGCTATGGTTTATGGTATTGAGTTGAGCCTTGAGTAAATCAAATAATTGTTGAAGAATTTGAGGACTTGGTTTGTCAATTGAGGTCCTTGTAAAGGGTCCCATAATCCCACGTCACATGTAAAGGATCCACGTACAACATGAAGCACATTTTTTATTCAATTCACTCCTTGGATAGATCACGTTGGACGTGGAAGGTCTCATGTGGCACGTGGCTTTGTTTTTTCCCTCAATTTCGGTCTCTATTATCTCCCAGGCGTTGCACGTAGAAAATCTGACATCCCACACAAATTAAGTGTTGTGCGTATGCATGCTTCACGCATATGCATGATGCCTCAAAATTCTCTTGTTGTATGCGTATGCATCATGCATATGCATGATTGCCCATGTACCATGTTGATGTCTTTACATCCCACGTTGATGCTTTTACATCTCACGTTGAAATGGGAGTCATGCGTATGCATGGGTCCTGTGTACGCATGAATGAGCACATTCTGCAACTTGTGCGTACGTAATAAACCACTATTTTATGATTCATATTGTGTTTAATTGTGTGGTTTTATCAAGTCTTTGTCCACTTATTCATATGATTTGCATGTAACTACAACTCCTTCCTAAAAATATCCTATGATTGAAAACATGCTTCTTTGGCTTTTATTTTCTTTTATTTAATCCTCTCTTATTACCATTAGATGCCTTGATATGTGTGTTAAGTGATTTCAGGAATTATAGGGCAGGAATGGCTTAAGGAATGGAAAGGAAGCATGCAAAAATAGAAGGAACACAAAGAATTAAGGAGATAACCAGCGAGAAGTCACGCGGTCGCATGGCTGACGCGACCGCGCGAATTGGAAGAAATAGCAGTGACACGCTCGCATGCAAGACGCAACCGCGCGGATTGGAAGCTGCATGAACGACACGAATATGTGGACGACGCGCACGCGTGGTACGAGAAACGCTGAGTGACGCGAACGCATGGACGACGCAGTCGCGTGACGTCCGTGATCTGCAGCATTTTAGAAGTCGCTGGCAGAGTTTCTGGGCCAGATTTCAACCCAGTTTTCGGCCCAGAAACACAGGTTAGAGCCAGGGAACATGCAGAGACAGAGAACATTCATTCCGCATAATTTTTAGTTTTTAGATATGAATTTACTCCTCCCCTAGGTTTTTCACTTGAACATTCATAATTAGGATTTTGAAGATTGTGGCTTTAGCTTTTGAGAAGAGTCTACCTCCGGTACCAGTTACTATATTCTGTTATTTACTTCCTATTTATTCTTCCATATTCTTAATTCCCTCAGAGTTGACATTGGATTATTTTCACAAGTTATTAATATAGACTATTTTTATTTTCAACTAATCCCTTTCATTATTATTTATTATGTCTTCTTTTATTTTCCCCATTGATTCTGTGAAGTTTATAATTATGATGAGTGAGTAATTCCATAACTTGATTGGGAGATGATTGAAAGGAAACCTTGAGTTGAATTACTCAAAAGAAAAATTATAATTGGGTTTATTGTTGGATCAACCTCTAATCATTGACACTAGTCCCTCCCAAGGGAGAGGATTAGAACTTGTGACTAGAAACAGCTTTCCAACTTGCTTGACTTTTCTTTACCCAGTAAGGGATAACTAAGCAGAGCAACTTCCAATTATTAATTAATCCTGAGAGTACTTCAACAAGAATAGGGCTTCCAACTAATCTACTCCCAGTCAATGCTTTTATTTAAAATTAATTAAATTCTCTAAATTAATTTCCTGTTTATCAACTCAACCATTTTTGAAAACACCTGATTGATAAAATAGCACATCTCTCTGCAACTCGTTGGGAGACGACTTGGGATTCATACTCCCAGTATTTTAATTTCAATATTGTGACAACCCTTCTAAATTGATAAGCGGATTTTCGGCTGGTTAAGGACTGTACTTGCAACGTATTTCTGTTAATAATTTCTTAACTCGCCAATTTCCGCCACGTCAGTACGCATGGGAGATGCGTATGCACGACCTCCGTTTTGGCATTGGACACTGATTCTCCTGCGTTTCACATTGAAGGACCTAGTGCCCCTAGTAGGGCACAATTAGTTGATGTGGCATGCTTGCTCTCCCACGTTGCACGTCTTCAACATTTTGGGTCTATGGAGCTCTTTGTTTGGTCCAGAGAGCTCTCTGAGTTGCTTCTCTATTCTTGTTCTTTTTTCTCAAAGTGATTCCTGGCCTTCTTTTTCTTTAATCTTTGCCAATTCTCTTCCAAATTCTCCTCTAATCAATGAATTCACGTTAACTCAAAGTATTACTCAATTAATCATGAAATCACTATTTATCTTATAATAATTCTTAGTTTATTGAATAGAATTCTAAGAAAAAAATACGAAAGATGAAAATGCATCATAACAGCAAACTTAATACTTTGCTTGTCCTCAAGCAAAGAAGAAGAAAAAAAAGGAATTGTTTTAGATGAAAGGGGGTTGAATCATTCTTGAAGCTCTTGCCTCTCTTAGGAGTGAGGTTTAGCAAAGCATGTGAGTGTCATTGATTTCTCTCTATCTTTAATGAGTCTTGTATTCCTGGGAGTGAAGGATCCTGAGCGTTAAGACTCGGATAATATTAACAAATCCTTCTTTTAAGCTTTTGATTGATCCTTGAATTGTTTATCTGTAACAGAGAGCTTTTAGTGTTGACAACTCTAAATGCTCCATTTTCAAAGGAACTCTTGATCGTGGGTGTTCGATCGATAATCCTGGGTTAGTTAACCCAACCTACCGGGTGATAAGGCACCCCTCGATCTAATTACCCAAGCTACTCCTTGATACTTTTTCACCACAAGCATATAGTTAAAGACTTTAAAATCCCAGCCATCAATGTCCAGAGCCTCTTTGGACTTCTAAATGTTTTGTCTCAAGGCGACTCTTGATGGTGGGCTTTCGATCGACAATCCCGGACCAGTTGGTCCAAGTTATCAGGTGATGAAGGAAGCCACCCTTGGATCTAGTTGCCCGAACCCTATCCTTGGGCACTCACACCACAGAAACATAACTGGGCTCTCTAACTATTGATGCTTAGAGCTTTGCAACCTTTGATCTTTATCTTGATTTTTCTTTGCTGTTTCTTTTCTCTCTCTTTTTTCTTTTTCTTTTTCAGTTGAAGTTCAAGGACTCTTTTAGTTTGGTCTGAGATCTCATAATACTTCGCTAAGCCTTATTCTCATAGGAATCATCCTTCCCCTTTATATAAGATCGTCAACTTTTTAGCTCAATCTATGATCATCACACGTAATGTACCATTACTTATCATTAGAGGACTTTATTTATCAAATTCAACTTTTCTCTATCTAAATAACTCTTTTTCATGTGATTAGAGTACTTAAGAGGACTTCACAAGTAGTAAGTTCAGCAAACAAGGCATGGTGTAAGAAAGCATGAGAATAGCAAAACTAGAATAGAAAGCACAAAAAAGAATTGAAACTTGGAGGCTTAAAGAAGACGATACCACCTTAATTATCATTGTTGCCTTCATCTTCTCTAAGACTATGTAAAGCATAGTCTCCAACACCAAACTTAGAGTGGTTGCTTGTCCTCAAGTAACAAAGAAGAAAAGCGTGGTGTTGGAAATAGGGATAAACATGATAATCAAGTGAAAGCAATCAAGTAATGCAGAGGCTTATTCAAATAAAATAACCCAATTTAAAACAAAATGAATTGAAAGATAAAATAATGTAGAATAACTAGTTTACTAATGTGTTTGCATGGGGGTGGACTTTGCATAGATGAAGTGTGGAAAAACCAAACTTAGTGTGAGAACACCAAACTTAGTGTGACACAATTAATGTGAAACTAGGCCAAGTACCAAGTGAAATGCAAACATCCTGTTAGTGTAGCACACCAAACTTAATCCATGAAACACATACACACTCTTAAATGAAACAAAAAAGAAGAATGAAAAGAAATTACCAAATGTTGGATTGCCTCCCGACAAGCGCTTCTGTAACGTCACTAGCTTGATGGTTGTTTCTTGCTAAGGTAGAGGTTAATCAGAGTGCTCTAACTCCTCCCTTCTCACTTTGAATCTCCTCCTTGTGTCTTCATGTATTATCTCAATATGCTTAAGAGATAGGATTTTATTCACTGTATATGGCAACAATGGTTGGTGAGATAACACTACTTTCTCTCCTACTAAGAAGTTTTCAATAGGAATTTTCTTCTACTTCCACCCTCTAGGCACTTTCTTCTTGGGAGCTTCCTCTTTATTTGATGCACACTCAACACCAAATTTAGGTTTGATATCAGGGGTTTTTTGTTGATTGCAAAGGCAGGTATTGGTTGCAAAATCTTGTTAGTTTCAATTGAGTTTTCAACTTGCTGCATCTTCTTTTTCTCTTTTTTTTTTCCAAGCATGGAAAATGAGTTTCTGGACGTGATTTATTAGGTGCTTTCATTAATTTTAGATCCCTAACTTCAACCTTCTTTCAATCCTCTTGATCACTTGAATGATACCTGATTTTGAAAATATGGAAAATTAAATGTTCATCATGCACCCTTAACATTAATTCACCCTTTTCAATATCAATAAGAGGTCTCTCAGCGCCTAGGAAAGATCTTCCTAGAATGATGAAGGCATTCTCATATTCCTCCATCTCAAGAATAACAAAATCTACTAGGAGAAAATTTTTTTTCGCTTTAACCAAGATATTCTCAACTATTCCATGTGCATGCTTCATTGATTTGTCTGCCATTTGTAGAACTATTTTTATGGGTTTTAACTCTTGAATTTATAGCCTTTTCATCACAGATAAGGGTATCAAATTGATACTTACCCCCAAATCACATAAAGCTCTTTCAAATGTGGTGTTGCCAATAATGTAGAAAATTTGAAAACTCCTTGGATCTTTTTTCTTTGTTGGCAAGTTTCTTTGGATAATTGCATTACACTCCTTGGTCATCACCACTGTTTAGCCTCCATTCAAGGATCTTTTTTGGACAACAATTCCTTCATGAATTTCACATACAGGGGCATTTGTTCAAGTGCCTCTGTTAATGGAATGTTGATGTGAAATATCTTGAATATCTCTAAAAATTTAGAGTATTACTTTTTCTTGTTCTTCCCCTAGAGCCTTTGAGGATATGGAATTTTTGGCATGTATTCATGCACTGAAATAAACTCTTTTGGTTGATCTTTTAAAAATTGAATTGATTGTTCCTGAGAGGTTGTGATCCCGTGCTCCTATTAGGGGGTTAGCTTCTTCTTGGGTCTCTTTCTCTTGTTTGTCAGTGGCATCCTTCTTGGCTTCTTATTCCACCATCTTTCCACTTTTCAAATAAATAGCATTGCACTCTTCTTTGGTATTTGAAATTGTGTCACTGGAGAATACCATAGTGGGTTTGGCTAGTTATTGAGTAATTTATCCCATGTGCACCTCTAAATTTCTAATTGAAGCACCTTGATTTTTGGCTCTTGTCTCCTCCATGAATGTGAGTGTGGCTTGGGAGAGATCCTCCATGGCCAGTTCAAGCTTGGAAAGTCTTTGGGAGTCTTGAGATCGTTGTGTAGGAGGTGGTTGTTAATGGTGAGAGTTGTTTTGAGATTTGAGAATGTGATTGTTTTGTTAAAGGGATTTGAAGATATTATGTTGAGGTTGGAAGTGATATTGTTGATGGTTGTTGTTGAAATTATTGGGCCTCTGATCTTGATTTCTCCATCCAAAATTTGGGTGATTTCTCCATCCTATATTATAGGTCTTAGAGAAGGGATCATTTTGAGGTGGCCTTGAAGGATTGCCCATGTAATTTACTTGCTCTAGGAAAGATTATTCATACTCTATGCGTTCACTTTGAGGTAATCCATTACTCATACCATAGGAATTTTCTTGAGAACTCACTACTGAAACTTGCATTCCCCCTAGGTGTTGAGTAATTTCATTAATTTGTTATGACATGACTTTATTCTGAGCCAAAATAGTGTCCAACGTATCTAATTTCATAACACCTTTACTCACTTATGTTTCAAAGGAAGAGAGGTATTGATTGTTGGCTACCATTTCAATCAACTCCAGTGCTTCATGAGTGGTCTTCTTCATATGCAGAGATCCTTCAGCCGAATTATCCAATGAAACTCATGAGGCGGGATGATCCCATCATAAAAGATCTGGAGTTAGACCCACTCTGCAAAAATATCTGGAGGGCACTTTCAGAGCATCTTTTTGTACCTCTCCCAAACTTTATAGAGGGACTCTCTTTGTTGCTGTCTGAAAGTCTGAACCTCGGTTCTGACCTTTGTCAACTAATAAGGCAGAAAAAACTTGTTTAGGAACTTAGTAACCAAGTTCTCCCATGTGGCTATACTCTCCTTGCGCTGATTGTCCAGCCACTGCTCAGCTGAGGCGCCATCTGTTGAGTAAGCATATTTACTAAATTATGATGACTATCCTTGATTTTCTATCTGAATATAACCAAGGATTTGATTGTATTAGGAGATCCTATCAGAAATTTGTCTCGACATATCTGGAAAAATAGAGGTACGCGCCTTTCTTATGGGCAACCTAGGTGCCCCTGTGCCTTGTGTCGAAGAGGCATTTGGCATCATAGAAGTAGATTGTGACATGGGTACTGACCCTAAATATGGAGGGTTATTCATCAAGTATTGATAGGCATTGTAGTTTGCATGCCAGGGTTATAATTATATGTCCCATTAAGGGATACCCTGGAGGAGGTGGCATTGGATTGTACAAGGGGTTATTCCTTATGGTAGTAGCACCTCCTGTATACCCTATATTAGGATTCTCTAGAGGTGGAGAATAATTTGGGGTGGCCTATATTAAGGCCATGTGATGGGCACAGTCGGTAGAATTCCTTCTGTGACAACTGGGTTCATCATTCGACTTGATGGACCAGCCCCTGCCTCTGGGCCTCTCATGGAATCCCCCAGATCATTATTCAACGTATCAGTCAAAGTCAAGACTCTATTAGACATTATTATCTTACCAATGTATAATTGCATACACAGCTTGACACGATAACTTAACCCAGGGTCCCACCGGGCGAGCCAATTTGTTTTACTCGATTTCTAGTAATCTCAACAAAGTGTTGAATCGAGCTTGTATCAAGATCTCAGTTAAGGGAGCAGATGTGACTCATCTAAAAAGAGTGAGCTCGACCAAAAAATTACTTAGTGTTCGTGTCGAAGCGAATTGCATCAAACTATTAGTGGCAAAAATTATAACAAATAAAACGGAAGTGTGTGAAATAAATAAAAGAAAACTTTGAATAAATGAAAATGTAAAAGTGAAAAGAAAATAAAAAAAAGAATAATAATGAAATATTTAAAACAAGGAAATTAAACGAAAGACAAACAAAAGATAATAAAACAAAAAGGGCTCATAATTCTCACATGTACTTGCACTCCATGATCTTCTGTTGCGTCACTGAGATTGAAAATTTTTGCAGAGTTTGTGAGATGATCCAGTGTTTTTTTTATTAAAGTCCTCCTTTTTCTTCTAAACTTCTTTTCTTTAAAAATCCTAAGGATATACTTGCTCCTGAAGAATCTTGACCACGACCCAATTCCTCATTTTCCTCAGGCCATGACCTTGTTTTGACTTTGAAGAATCTTCATAGTGGTCTCCCCACATTCTATCTTGCCTTAGTCTCCGAACCCCACGTTCTTGCATCGTGTTCACATTTAACCACGTGGTGTATCTGGTTTCGACCCCGATTATCGACTCATCTCGAATTTCCAATCTCTTGATTTCTACTATCATTCCTATTGTAGTCAAAAGTGGGTGTTCCTATAGCTAAATATTTGAGTCGTCGAACTCATTCTATGAATCATAATCGAATTTCTCCATAGGTCAAAATTCGTGCTAACAAATTGCCCCTTCAAACTTATCTTTTTAAAATATGAAATGATAAGTTTTACTTCATCCCATGCCATTCACGTGTCATTTTCAAATTTTCAAATTTGTGAAGAAGGCGGTTATGAGAACACGAATGGTTCATATGTTTCTGGGAATATGTAATGTTCCCAATGGGCTCTAATGGGCCTTCATCCTTTTAAATCCCTTCTTGTGTTCCAGGTTTGCCTTCTTCACCTGTTACTCTCACTCTTCTTCACGTTTCAAAAGAGCTCTTCATCTTTTACAAACACCTCCCTTCTTGCTTGGAAAACCCATCTTGGCTTACCTCCATAGACTCCCAATCCGATTGGTGCACGAAATTGTGATACACAATAGCGCCAACAACTTGGTATGCACAATTGTAATCTCACTATTTTTCAAAACTTCGCACAACTAACCAGCAAGTGCACTGGGTCGTCCAAGTAATAAACCTTACGTGAGTAAGGGTCGATCCTACGGAGATTGCCAGCTTGAAGCAAGCTATGGTCACCTTGTAAATCTTAGTCAGACGGATTCAAATGGGTGATAGAGTTTTCATAATTGAAAGATAAATAAACATAAAATAAAGATAGAGATACTTATGTAATTCATTGGTGGGAATTTCAGATAAGCGTATGGAGATGCTTCATCCCTCTTGAACCTCTGCTTTCCTACTGCCTTCATCCAATCCTTCATACTCCTTTCTATGGCAAGCTGTATGTTGGGTTTCATCGGCGTCAATGGCTACCTCTCGTCCTCTCAGTGAAAATGGTCCAAATGCGCTGTCACCACACGGCTAATCATCTGTCGGTTCTTGATCATGTTGGAATAGAATCCAGTGATCCTTTTATGTCTGTCATTACGCCCAACACTCGTGAGTTTGAAGCTCGTCATAGTCATCCCTTCCCAGATCCTACTCGGAATACCACAAACAAGGTTTAGAATTTTCGGATCTCAAGAATGGCCGCCAATAATTCTAGCTTATACCACGAAGACTCTGATCTTTCGGAATGGAGGCTAAAAGATACACGCTCAATCTTAAGTAGAACGAAAGTGGTTGTCAGTCACGCGTTCATAGGTGAGAATGATGATGAGTGTCACGGATCATCACATTGATCATGTTGAAGTGCAGCGAATATCTTAGAATAAGAATAAGCATGAATTGAATAGAGAACAGTAGTAATTACATTAATACTCAAGGAACAGTAGAGCTCCACACCTTAATCTAGGGTGTGTAGAAACTCCACCGTTGAAAATACATAAGTGGTCTGGAGGTCCAGGCATGGCCGAATGGCCAGCCTCCCCAAATATGAAAATATAACATCCAGAATTGTCTCTATGATCCGAAGATGAAAGTACAATAGTAAAAGGTCCTATTTATAATGAAACTAGCTATTAGGGTTTACAGAAATAGGTAAATGATGCAGAAATCAACTTCCGGGCCCACTTGGTGTGTGCTTGGGCCAAGCATTGAGCGTTACACATGTAGAGGTCTTCCTTGGAGTTAAACACCAGCTTTGGTGCCAGTTTGGGCATTTAACTCCAACTTTTATGCTAGCTCTGGCGTTTTGATGCCAAAAAAGGGCAGAGAGCTGGCGTTTTGACGCCATTTTATGTCATCAAAACTCGCACAAAGTATAGACTATTATATATTGCTGGAAAACCCTGGATGTCTACTTTCCAACTCAGTTAAGAGTGCACCATTTGGAGTTCTGTAGCTCCAGAAAATTTACTTCGAGTGCAGGGAGGTCAGAATCTAGCAGCATCTGCAGTCCTTTGTTAGCCTCTGAATCAGATTTTTGCTCAGGTCCCTCAATTTCAGCCAGAAAATACCTGAAATCACAGAAAAATACACAAACTCATAGTAAAGTCCAGAAATGTGAATTTTGCTTAAAAACTAATAAAAATATACTAAAAACTAACTAAATCATACTAAAAACTATATAAAAACAGTGCCAAAAAGTGTATAAATTATCCGCTCATCACAACACCAAACTTAAATTGTTGCTTGTTCCCAAGCAACTGAAACCAAAATAGAATAAAAAAAGAGAATATACAATGAATCCCACAAAATCAATGAAACTTAGTCCTAATTAGATGAGCGGGGCTTGTAGCTTTTTGCTTCTTAACAGTTTTGGCATCTCACTTTTTCCTTTGAAATTCAAAATGATTGGCATCTATAGGAACTTAGAATTTTAGATAGTGTTATTGATTCTCCTAGTTCAGTGTGTTGATTCTTGAACACAGCTACTTTATGAATCTTGGCCGTGACCCTAAGCACGTTGTTTTTCAGTATTACCACCAGATACATAAATGCCACAAACACATAACTGGGTGAACCTTTTCAGATTGTGACTCAGCTTTGCTAGTGTCCCCAGTTAGAGGTGTCCAGAGTTCTTAAGCACATTCTTTTGCTTTGGATTACGACTTTAACCGCTCAGTCTCAAGCTTTTCACTTGGACCTTCATGACACAAGCACATGGTTAGGGACAGCTTGATTTAGCCGTTTAGGCCTGGATTTTATTTTCTTAGGCCATCCTATCCACTGATGCTCAAAGCCTTGGATCTTTTTTACCCTTGCCTTTTAGTTTAAAGGGCTATTGACTTTTTCTGCTTGCTTTTTCTTTTTTTTTCTCTTTTCTTTCGCCATTTTTTTTCACAGCTTTTTCTTGCTTCAAGAACCAATTTCATGATTTTTCAGATTATCAATAATATTTCTCTTTGCTCATCATTCTTTCAAGAGCCAACAATTTTAACATTCATAAACAACAAGATAAAAAATATGCACTGTTCAAGCATCCATTCAGAGAACAAAAAGTATTGCCACCACATCAAAATAATTAAACTAGTTTCAAGATAAAATTTGAAATCCAAGTACTTCTTGTTCTTTTGTAATTAAGCACATTTTTCATTAAAGAAAGGTGAAGGATTCATAGAGTTATTCATAGCTTTAAGACACAGACACTAGACACTAATGATCATGTAGTGAAGACACAAACATAGATAGAACATACAACATAAAGCTGAAATAGAAAAATAAATAGACAAGGAGATTAAAGAATGAGTCCACCTTAGTGAGGGTGGTATCTTCCTCCTCTTGAAGAACCAATGGTGCTCCTGAGTTCCTCTATGTCTCTTCCTTTCCTCTGTTGCTTCATCCCTAGTGATTTTGGTGCTCTTATCCTTAGTTGCTCTCAATAGTTGTGTGAAGAAAAATGTATCCTCTGAGGTATCTCAGGGATTTCTTGATGAGGGAATTCCTCATGCTCTTGTTGAGGTCCATGAGTGGGCTCTCTTGATGTGCAGTCAAAAGCTTTACTATTGAGCTTTGGACCCTTGAGATGAATCTCTCCATCTCCCATGACTCAGAGGTGGAGGCAGTTGCCTTCCCTTTCCTCTTTCTAGAGGCTTCTCTGGCCTTAGGTGCCATAAATGGTTATGAAAAAACAAAAAGCAATGCTTTTACCACACCAAACTTAAAATATTTGCTCGTCCCCAAGCAAAAGAAGAAAGAAATATGTAGAAGAAGTAGAAAATAGAGGAGATAGAGGGTGTATAGAGTTCGGCCAAGAGGGGAAGAAGGTGTTTGTGATATGTGAAAATGAAGGGGTGAAGGGGGTTTTTAGGGAAGAGTTAAGGAAATGATTGGTGAAGGTTATTTGGGGAAGAGATGTGGAGGTGATTGGTGAAGGGTATTTGAGAAAGAGTGTTGTAGAAAGGTGTGAAGAGGAGAGAGAGAGAGTTGAGGTTGGTGGGATCCTGTGGGGTCCACAGATCTTGAAGGGTCAAGGAATTCTTCATCCCTGCTCCAATTGGCGTTCACAACGCCTTAGAGTGCAATTCTGGTATTTAAACGCCAGTTTGCTGCCCTGTGCTGACGTTTAACGCCAGCTTTCCTTCCTGTTATGGCGTCTAAACGCCAATTTGTTGCCCTATTCTGGCATTTAAACGCCAGTCTGGTACCCTTTTCTGGCATTTAAACACCCAGAAAGGTGCCAGATTGGGCGTTTAAACGCCCATTTTGCTACCCTTAAGTCCTTCCCCCAAGGTGTGCTATTTTCAATACTATTTTTTATTTTCTTCTTTATTTTTGTAATTGTTTTTGTGACTTCACATGATCATCAACCTAAAAAAAACAAAATAATATAGATAGAATTAAAATAAACTTGGGTTTCCTCCCAATAACCGCTTCTTTAATGTCAATAGCTTGATAGTGAGCTCTCACAGAGCCTCACAGATGATCAGAGTATGGTTGAGATCTCTCAACACCAAACTTAGAGTTTGGCTGTGGCCTCCCAATACCAAACTTAGAGTTTGAATGTGGGGGCTCTGTTTGACTCTGTATTGGGAGAAGCTCTTCATGCTTACTCTCCAAGGTTACAGATGGAGAACCTTGAGTCTTTACTGCAAGGCATTCTTCATTCACATGAAGGATCAACTCTCCTCTGTCAACATCAATCACAGCTCTTGCTGTGGCTAGGAAGGGTCTTCCAAGGATGATGGATTCATCCTCATCCCTCCTAGTGTCTAGGATTATGAAATCAGCAAGAAAGTAAAGGCCTTCGACCTTCACTAGCACATCCTCTACTAGTCCATAAGCCTTTTTCATAGAATTATCTGCCATCTTCAATGAGAATTTGGCAGCTTGTACCTCATAGATTCCCAGTCTCTCCATTACAGAGAGGGGCATCATGTTTATCCCTGACCTCAGGTCACACAGAGCTTTTTCAAAGGTTATGGTGCCTATGGTACAGGGTATTAAGAATTTACCAGGATCCTGTTTCTTTTGAGGTAAATTTTTCTAAACTAATGTATTCAGTTCATTGGTGAGCAAGGGAGGCTCTTCCTCCCAAGTCTCATTACCAAATATCTTGGCATTCAGCTTCATGATTGCTCCTAGATATTGGGAAACTTGCCCTTCAACAACGTCTTCATCCTCTTCAGAAGATGAATAGTCATCAGAGCTCATGAATGGTAAAAGGAGGTCCAAGGGAATCTCTATGGTCTCTGTATGAGCCTCAGATTTCTTTGGTTCCTCATTAGGGGATTCCGTACTGACCATTGGATGTCCCCTGAGGTCTTCCTCATTGGGATTCACGTCCTCCTCCTCCTCTAATGTTTCGGTCATGTTAATTATATCAATGGCCTTGCACTCCTCTTTGGGATTCTCTTGTGTATTGCTTGGGAGAGTGCTAGGAGGAGTTTTAGTAACCCTTTTACTCAGCTGGCCCACTTGTGCCTCCAAATTTCTAATGGAGGATCTTGTTTCAGTCATGAAACTAAGAGTGGCCTTAGATAGATCAGAGACTATGTTTGCTAAGCTAGAAAGATTCTGCTCAGAATACTCTGTCTGTTGCTGAGATGATGATGGGAAAGGTTTGCTATTGCTAAACATGTTTCTTCCACCATTGTTATTATTGAAGACTTGCTTCTGTTGATCCTTCCATGAAAAATTTGATGATTTTTCCATGAAGGATTATAGGTGTTTCCAAAGGCTTCACCTATGTAATTCACCTCTGCCATTGCAGGGTTCTTAGGATCATAAGCTTCTTCTTTAGAAGATGCTTCATTAGTACTGCTGGATGTATTTTGCAATCCATTCAGACTCTGAGAGATCATATTGACTTGTTGGGTCAATATTTTGTTCTGAGCCAATATGGCATTCAGAGCATCAATTTCAAGAACTCCTCTCTTTTGAGGCGTCCCATTACTCACAAGATTCCTCTCAGAGGTATACATGAACTGGTTATTTGCAACTATTTCAACAAGTTCCTGAGCTTCTGCATGCGTTTTCTTTAGGTGAATGGATCCACCTGCAGAGTGGTCCAGTGACATCTTGGAAAATTCAGACAGACCATCATAGAATATATCTAATGTGGTCCATTCTGAAAGCATGTCAGAAGGACACTTTTTGGTCAGTTGCTTGTATCTTTTCCAAGCTTCATAGGGGGACTCACCATCTTTTTGTCTAAAGGTCTGAACATCCACTCTAAGCTTGCTCAGCTTTTGAGGAGGAAAAAACTTGGCTAAGAAAGCCGTGACCAGCTTATCCCAAGAGTCTAGGCTATCTCTAGGTTGTGAGTCCAACCATGTTCTAGCTCTGTCTCTTACAGTAAAAGGGAAAAGCATAAGCTTGTAGACTTCAGGATCAACTCTATTGGTCTTAACAGTGTCACAGATTTACAAGAACTCAGTTAAGAACTGATAAGGGTCTTCTGATAGAAGTCCATAAAACTTGCAGTTCTGTTGTAGTAGACAAACTAATTGAGGCTTTAGCTCAAAATTGTTTGCTCCTATGGCAGGAATTGAGATGCTTCTTCCATAAAAGTTGGAAGTTGGTGTAGTAAAATCACCAAGCATATTCCTTGTATTGTTGTTTGGTTCAGCCATAATTGTTTCTTTTGCTGCTTCCTTTTTGAAAATTTCAGTGAGGTCTTCTTCAGAGTTTTGTGCTTTAGCTGCTCTTAGCTTCCTCTTCAGAGTCCTTTCCGGTTTAGGATCAGCTTCAACAAGTATGCCTTTATCTTTGTTCCTGCTTATATGAAAGAGAAGAAAACAAAGAAAATATGGAATCCTCTATGTCACAGTATAGAGATTCCTTGAGGTGTCAGAGGAAAACAAGAATGGAAGGATGAGGTAGGTAAGGAAGAATTCGAACACACAAAGAGAGATGGAGTTCGAATTGACAATGGAGGAGGAATGTTATTGTTAAAACAGAAAAAGATGAGAGAAGGGGGAAATTTTTGAAAAATTTAATAACTAAAAAAATGAAAGTTTAAAATAATTTTGAAAAATTGGTTGTGGTTTTCGAAAATTGAAGTAAATAAAATATGGTTAGGTGATTTCGAAAAAGATAAGAAATAAATTTGAAAAGATAAGAAGTTAGAAAAGATTTTTGAAATTAGAATTAAAAAATGTGATTTGAAAAAGATATGATTTAAAAAAAAGATATTTTTGAAAAACAAATTAAAAAGATTTGATTTTTGAAATTAATGACTTGATTAACAAGAAACTAAAAGATATGATTCTAAATTTCAAATATGGAATCTCTCTTAACAAGAAAGTAACAAACTTGAAATTTTTGTATCAAGATTTTTGAAAATATGAAGAAAAGATTTGATTTTTAAAACAGATATGTTTGAAAAGATATGATTTTGAAAAAGATATGATTGAAAATATTTGATGTGAAACATATTTGATTTTGAAAAATTATGAAGATTTGATTTGAAAACAAAATTCCTCTCCTTGTGTCATTATGGCGTTAAACGCCCAGGAGCTGCATGTTTTGGGCATTTAACGTCCAATTGCTGCATGGTTTGGGCGTTTAAACGCCCAGCCAAGTACCCTGGCTGGCGTTTAAATGCCAACTTTCCTTCTTCACTGGGCGTTTTGAACGCTCAGCTTTTTCTCTGTAATTCCTCTGCTTTATGTTCTTGGATATTCATTTTGCTAAATCCTTTATTCAAGAAGATATGTTTTCAATTTTGAAAAATAAGAAAATGAGTCGACACATATAATTCTTGGATCAAAACACTAGATATATGCAAGAACATTATGAACGTCAAGATGAACACCAAGAACAATCTTGAAGATCAAGATGAACATCAAGAACTCAGTTTTCTTAATGAAAGAAAACATGGAGGACACCAAACTTAGAACTTTCTCATGTTTGGGCCATATGAATGCAAGAATGCATATTTAGAACATCATGCAGTGCAATTCAATAAATCATGAAGATTAAACAAGGCAATTCATCAAGAGCGACTTGAAGATCATCAAGAACACAATGTATGTGTTTTGAAAATTGTAAGACAATTAAAATCATGCAATTGACACCAAACTTAAAATTTGGCCCTAGATTCAAACAAGAACCATGAAATATTTTTTAGTTTTTATGAATTTATGAATTTTTTTGGATTTTTTCGAAAATTATTTTGGAAAAAACGAAAAAGAAGAAAAATTTTTGAAAGAGTTTTGAAAAGATTTTGAAAATAAAATAAAAAAGAAAATTGCCTAATCTAAGCAACAAGATGAACCGTCAGTTGTTCAAACTCGAACAATCCCTGGCAACGGCGCCAAAAACTTGGTGCACGAAATTGTGATACACAATGGCACCAACAACTTGGTATGCTCAATTGTAATCTCACTCTTTTTCACAACTTCGCACAACTAACCAGCAAGTGCACTGGGTCGTCCAAGTGATAAACCTTACGTGAGTAAGGATCGATCCCACAGAGATTGCCGGCTTGAAACAAGCTATGGTCACCTTGTAAATCTCAGTCAGGCGGATTCAAATGGGTGATAGAGTTTTCATAATTGAATGATAAATAAACATAAAATAAAGATAGAGATACTTATGTAATTTATTGGTGGGAATTTCAGATAAGCGTATGGAGATGCTTCATCCCTCTTGAATCTCTACTTTCCTACTGCCTTCATCCAATCCTTCATACTCCTTTCTATGGCAAGATGTATGTTGGGTTTCACCGGTGTCAATGGCTACCTCCCGTCCTCTCAGTGAAAATGGTCCAAATGCGCTGTCTCTGCACGACTAATCATCTGTCGGTTCTCGATCATGTTGGAATAGAATCCAGTTATTGATGCACGAAAACTTGTCTCTCAACAAATTTTCCTTCGGCAAGTATAACGAATTGTCGTCAAGTAAAAACTCACAATAGAGTGAGGTCGAATCCCACAGGGATTTATTGGTCAAGCAACTTTTGTTGGAAAGATGTGCTAGTTGAGCTAACAGAAACTGAGTTGAGAATTTTAGGAAATTTAAATAGCGGGAAAATAAAGTGCAGAAAGTAAAGTGCAGAATCTTAAATGGGGATTTGGGAAAATGAGCATGAAGATAAATGGCAGAAATTAAAGAGAATGGGTAAGATCAGAAATGGGGGATTCATTGGGCTTAGGAGATATTGCATTCTCCGGATCAAATTCATTCTCATCTCTTCCTCAATCAATGCATTCATTGATCTCCTTGTCAATCTTAGGTGAATGGATCCCAATTCCTTAGCAACCCAATCTCTCTAAGCTTGAATGATTGTCCAATTCCTTGATTTAATTGCTCATGGAAAGAGATGAAGCATGGTCACTGATTATACCACATGTATTTCCAAATCAAACAGTTGGGAGGATTACATGTCATTATATCCGTCCAATCCCCAATTTGGTCCAACATGAGAAAGCATTTCTAGCATGATCTCCTCATCCTTTTTCCAAGGCTCAGAGGAGATCCAATTATGGAGAGTTTCTCTTCCAAGACAACTAACCAATTGAATTAAGATCGAAAGATTTCTAGTTAATCAAGAGAAAAGAAAGAGGAAGAAGAATGTAAACTATAATTGATCCATCAAATTACAACAGAGCTCCCTAACCCAATGAAAGGGGGTTTAGGTTTTCATAGCTCTGGAAATGGAAAATGGTAGAAAAGAATACATTCCCCAGTAACTAGAAAAGTGTAGAAAAGTAAATATACAAGGTGTAGCTCTCCAAATTGCCAAGCTCTTTTCTAGTTCAAAACTACTCCTATATATACTACTTTTCTTGATCTTCTAGTTCGTTCTTCAAGTCTTGGATATGGGCCTTTGATCTTGAGTTGAAGCAGTTACAACCTTCAGTGGGCTCAGCTTTGCTTGCAGAAATGTGTGAGTTAGGCATGGACGTTGTTAGGACGTTAGTGGTGTTAACGTTAAGTGAGAATGTGGGTTCGAGAACGTTAGTGACGATCACCTTTTCCACTAACGTTCCAACCCACTAATGATCCACGTTAACTTCAACGTTAGTGGCACTAACGTGACCACTAACGTTGCCACCTTGGTCCTTCGCAAACGTTATTGACGTTCACCTTTTTCAATAATGTTGGCTCTTGGGTTTTCTCCCCACGTTAGAGTTAATGTTAGTGTAACTAACGTGACCCTTAACGTGGGCATGCCTAAGCTTCGAGAGCGTTAGTGACACTTACCTTTGTCACTAACGCTACAAACGCCCCTCCTTCCCACGTTAGAGTTCACGTTAATTGGATTAACGTGACCCTTAACGTGGTGGTGATTGCCATCTCCAACGTTAGTGACAAAGGTGAGTGTCACTAACATTGGCCCATCATGCTTAGCTCCACGTTACTCTTCACGTTAGTGGTCTTAACGTGACCACTAATGTGGGCACCCTTGGCTTAGTCCAACGTTAGCGACAAAGGTGAGTGTCACTAACATTGGCGATTGCTTCCTTTCCCCATGTTAGAGTTCACGTTAATTAGATTAACGTGGCTCTTAACGTGGCTAAATGTGCCTTATGGAACGTTAGTGGCATTCACTTTTACCACTAACGTTGGAGCTTATCTTTTCCTCCACGTTAGCTACCACGTTAATGTACTTAACGTGGCAACTAACGTGGGCTATGATGGCGTCGAAAGCGTTAGTGGCGATCACTTTTTCCATTAACGCTAAAAGCTTGTCCCCATTCCACGTTAGTGGTCACGTTAATTAGCTTAACGTGACAACTAACGTGGCTCCTTCTTGCTTCCTTTGTCCTGAAATCAAGCAATTAAAGTGCATCAAAGCTCTGTACCAAGTCATGAGATTATGCATCATCAATTATATCATTCAATTCTTGCCTAATTCTCATGAAATCATGTAAAGTTCACAATGTTTGCTTGAATCAAGGTGTAAGTGTATTTTCATCCAAAACTTGCTTATTTACTAAGAAAATGCATGTAACTACCCTAAAACAGTAAAGAAAAGGTTAGTAAAACTGGCCAAGATGCCCTGGCATCACAACACCAAACATAAAGCTTGCTTGTCCCTAAGCAAGTACTGAAGCATAGAAAAGATGAACAACCCATTGTTATAGAAGTCAAATTCTTGGTTTATGGAGTTTCATGCATAGCAACTTGGGTTCATTCCTTCACTGGTCTTCAGGTCCTTATAATGCCTTTGAATACTTGCCTGATTGCATCTTTTGAGACTTCTTATTTATTGATCCTCCCCTCTTTTCCAGGATTTATTGCATTCTTTTTAAGCTAAGTGCTCTGTGAGAGGGCGACTCTTTAAGATAAGCTTTCAGCCAACACTCCCGAACCAGTTGGTTCAAAGTGTTAGGTGTTGAGACACCCCTAAGGACTTACTCCCTCAAGTCTCTTTCCCCCACACTGCACACCACAGGCACATGGTTTGTTATTTTATTTTTTTCTTTCTTGAGACCTTGGTGTCCAGCACCTCTTTGGGTTAGTAAGTGCTCTGTAGCAAAGGTTGCTCTTGATAGTGGACTTTCAGCTGATAATCCCGGGTTAGTTAACCCAAGTTACCAAGTGATAAGGCACCCCCGAGAGCTTATTCATCCAAGCATATCCCTTGCACAGGAACACCACAGACATATGCCTCAATATTCAAACCCTTGGTGCCTAGCCTTATTTCTTATTATTTTCCTTTCCTCTTCAAACTCTTGTTGTTCTTTCTCTTTTCTTAGTAGGATCATGTTATTTGGTTAGTCTCAAAAGGATGTGTTCCAAGCATGTGATTTAGAGCATATAATTGCCTAATTACCTTATTGGTGAACCAACTTAGCTAATTAGTTACCATACCACAAACTTAAGAATTCACTTCACAAGATAAACCCACTCTTGTTTTTCATAACATTTTCTTTTTTTAATTGACTTAAAAGGACAAGCATACATATAAGCAAGATGACAATGAAAAGCCAGGGACCTAGACCAAACACTTTAGATGTGACTAAGGAGAGAACAAGCAGAATATGGATATCCCTGAGAATAATATTCAATCATACTTTCAATTGAAGCACTACACTCAGATATAGTTCACTACAACCTCTTGATGTCTTTCTTGGATGATGATGTATGGTTCCTTCCTGAGATTGATTGACTTCCTGTAAAACTATTGGAAGTTAGTTGTTTCCCCAAGCACTGGGAAAATGGTTAGCATGAATGTATGCTTGTGAATTTCTGAACTTAATTTGGTATGAGAACACCAAACTTAGTTCTTTGCCTTATGCAACAATTTGAATACATGCAGAACCTTATTTGCTTTCATTAATAAACAACTATGAATTAGAAAAGCAAACTATGCATTAGAGATTAAACATTTGTCAAGTAGTTTCTCTATTTGTTAGAGCAGATGCTTTATCAAAGCAGGGTTGCAATGCACTCTTCAGGTGGGGTCCTTGGTGGAACACCAAACTTAGAGTGTCACATTCACCCTTGGAAGGTTTTGGTGTGCAACACCAAACTTAGCTCCTCACAATACAGCAAATTCTACTTGAATCCTTTATTGAGACAATAATGAAAAGAAACTACCTCAGATTGGGTTGCCTCTCAACAAAGCGCTTTTTTAACTTCGCTAGCTCGACGGTGGCTTCTCTAGTTGAAATGATACTTTTGTTTGGGGTCTCCCCCCATGCTGCCCAAGTAGTGTTTTAGTCTTTGTCCATTCACAGTGAATGTCCTCCTTGAGCTTTCTTCCATGATTTCTATGTGTCCATAAGGTGAGACTTTTGTGACCAAAACGGGTCCGGACCACCTTGACTTGAGTTTTCCAGGGAAGAGTCTCAGCTTGGAGTTGTAGAGGAGTACATGTTGTCCTTCTTCAAAACTTCTTGGTGCCAGGTTGAGATCATGTCTCCTTTTTGCTTTTTCCTTATAGATTTTGGTGTTTTCATAGGCTTGAGACCTAAACTCTTCCAGTTCTTGCAACTGCAAGACCCTCTTTTCACCACCAACAGTGTTGTCAAAGTTTAGTGTCTTAAGAGCCCAAAAGGCTTTGTGCTCCAACTCTAATGGTAAGTGACAGGCCTTTCCTTACACCAGCTGATATGGGGACATACCAATTGGTGTTTTGAAGGCTGTCCTATATGCCTAAAGAGCATCATCTAGCTTGTTTGCCCAGTTATTTCTTGATGCCCCCACAGTCTTTTCCAATATCCTTTTTAACTCTCTGTTGGATATCTCGGTTTGCCCACTTATTTGGGGTGATAAGGTGTGGCAACCTTATGCTTCACCCCATACCTTAGGAGTATGGTTCCAATGGTCTGTTGCAGAAATGACTCCCTCCGTCACTGATGAGGGCTCATGGAATGCCAAATCTGCTGAAGATATTCTTTCTAAGAAAGTTTATGAAAACCTTGTTGTCATTTGTTGGGTGATGAGCGGATAATCTATACGCTTTTTGGCATTGTTTTTAGTTAGTTTTTAGTAAGTTCAACCTACTTTTAGGGATGTTTTCATTAGTTTTTATGTTAAATTCACATTTCTGGACTTTACTATGAGTTTGTGTGTTTTTCTGTGATTTCAGGTAATTTCTGGTTGAAATTGAGGGACTTGAGCAAAACTCTGAAAAGGAGGCTGACAAAGGACTGCTGATGCTGTTGGAATCTAACCTCCCTGCACTCAAAATGGATTTTCTGGAGCTATAGAACTCCAAATGGCGCGCTCTCAACGGCGTTGGAAAGTAGACATCCAGAGCTTTCCAGCAATATATAATAGTTTATACTTTATTCGGGAATTGACGACGTAAAGTGGCGCTCAATGCCAATTACATGTTGCTGTCTGGAGTCAAACGCCAGAAACACGTCACAACCCGGAGTTGAACGCCAGAAACACGCTATAACTCGGCATTCAACTCCAATAAAAGCCTCAGCTCTTGGATAGATCAAGCTCAGCCCAAACACACACCAAGTGGGCCCCAGAAGTGGATTTATGCATCAATTACTTACTCATGTAAACCCTAGTAGCTAGTTTAGTATAAATAAGACTTTTTACTAGTGTATTAGTAGTCTTTTTGGGACCACGTTTCATCTTGCGACGATTAGTTCTCAGATCATGGGGGCTGGCCTCTCGGCCATGCCTGAACCTTTCACTTATGTATTTTCAACGGTGGAGTTTCTACATACCAGAGATTAAGGGTGTGGAGCTCTGCTGTACCTCAAGTTTCAATACAATTACTATTATTTTCTATTCAATTCTCTTTTATTCTTATTCCAAGATATACGTTGCACTTCAACTTGATGAATGTGATGATCCGTGACACTCATCATCATTCTCACCTATGAACGCGCGTGACTGACAACCACTTCCGTTATACCTTAACCCGGGCGCATATCTCTTAGATTCCCCAACAGAATCTTCGTGGTATAAGCTAGATAGATGGCGGCATTCATGGGAATCCGGAAAGTCTAACCTTGTCTGTGGTATTCCGAGTAGGATTCTGGGAATCTGGAAAGTCTAACCTTGTCTATGGTATTCCGAGTAGGATTCCGGTATTGAATGACTGTGATGAGCTTCAAACTCCTGAAGGCTGGGTGTTAGTGGCAGACGCAAAAGAATAAAGGGATTCTATTCCAACCTGATTGAGAACTGACAGATGATTAGCCGTGCTGTGACAGAGCATAGGACCATTTTCACTGAGAGGATAGGATGTAGCCATTGTCAACGGTGATGCCCTACATACAGCTTGCCATGGAAAGGAGTAAGAAGGATTGGATGAATGTAATAAGAAAGTAGAGATTCAAGAGGAGCACAGCATCTCCATACGCCTATCTGAAATTCCCACTATTGATTTACATAAGTATTTTGATCCTATTTTATTTTCTGTTTATTATTTATTTTTGAACTTATCATAAACCATTTAATCTGCCTAACTGAGATTTACAAGGTAACCATAGCTTGCTTCATACCAACAATCTCTGTGGGATCGACCCTTACTCACGTAAGGTATTACTTGGACGACCCAGTGCACTTGCTGGTTAGTTGTGCGAAGTTGTGAACCATGGAATTGACACCAAGTTTTTGGCACCATTGCCAGGGAAAGAAAAAGCAATGAATTTTACAAAATGCAATAACATATGAATCACAATTTCGTCCACCAAGTTTTTGGTGCTGTTGCCGGCGATTGTTCGAGTATGGACAACTCACAATTTCATCTTGTTGCCTTTTCCATCATCTTCTCAGCAACATACAGAGAATTCTGAATAAAACACTTCTAATTTAGCCAATCTAGTTTCTGATCTGTCAAAAGCCACTTTCAGTTTCATGAGTGAAACAAGATCCTTCATCAGAAATCTGGAGGCACAAGTGGGCCAGCTGAGTAAGAAAGTCATTGAAACTCCTCCCAGTATTCTCCCAAGCAATACAGAAGAGAATCCAAAAGGAGAGTGCAAGGCCATTGATGTGATCAATATGACCGAATGCACAAGGGAGGAGAAGGACGAAAATCCTAGTGAGGAAGATCTCCTGGGATGTCTCTCAAGCAAGAAGGAGTTTCCTATTAAGGATCCAAAGGAATCTGAGGCTCATATAGAGACCATAGAGATTCCATTAAATCTCCTTCTGCCATTCATGAGCTCTGAAGACTATTCTTCCTCTGAAGAGGATGAAGATGTGACTGGAGAGCAAGTTGCTCAATATTTAGGAGCTATCATGAAGCTGAATGCCAAGTTGTTTGGTAATGAGACTTGGGAAAGTGAACCTCCCTTGCTCATTGGTGAACTAGACACCTGGATTCAGAAAATTTTACCTCAAAAGAGACAAGATCCTGGCAAGTTCTTAATACCTTGTACCATAGGCACCATGACCTTTGAAAAAGCTCTATGTGATCTGGGGTCAGGGATAAATCTTATGCCACTCTCTGTAATGGAGAAGTTGGGGATCATTGAGGTACAACCTGCCTTGTTCTCATTACAATTGGCAGACAAGTCATTAAAACAAGCTTATGGAGTAGTAGAGGACGTGTTAGTAAAGGTTGAAGGCCTTTACATCCCTGCTGATTTCATAATATTAGACACTGGGAAGGAAGAGGATGAATGCATCATCCTTGGAAGACCTTTCCTAGCTACAGCAGGAGCTGTGATAGATGTCAACAGAGGTGAATTAGTCCTTCAATTGAATGGGGACTACCGGGTGTTTAAGGCACATGGCCATCCCTCTGTGACAAAAAAGAGTGAGCACAAAGAGCTTCTCTCAGTTCAGAGTCAAGAAGAGCCCCCACAGTCAAACTCTAAGTTTGGTATTGGGAGGCCACAACCAAACACTAAGTTTGGTGTTAAGACCCCATATCCAAACTCTAAGTTTGGTGTTGGGACTATACAACATTGACCTGATCACCTGTGAGACTTCATGAGAGCCCACTGTCAAGCTAATGACATTAAAAGAGCGCTTGTTGGAAGGCAACCCAATTTTATTTATCTAATTTTTATTTTATTTTATTGTTATTTTGTGTTTTATTAGGTACATGATCATGTGGAGTCACGAAAAAAATATAAAAATTAAAAACAGAATCAAAAACAGCAGAAGAAAAATCACACCCTGAAGGAAGGACAGACTGGCGTTCAACGCCAGTAAGGAGCATCTGGCTGGCGTTCAATGCCAGAACAGAGCATGAATCTGGCGCTGAACGCCAGAAACAAGCAACATTCTGGCGTTTGAACGCCAGGAATATGCCTTGAGAAAAGCTGGCGCTGAACGCCAGTAACAAGCATGGAACTGGCGTTCAACGCCAGAAACATGCTACACATGGGCGTTGAACGCCCAGAACGTGCATCACCTCGGCGTTTAAACGCCAGAATGGTATGCAAAGGCATTTTGCATGCCTATTTGGTGCAGGGATGCAATTCCTTGACACCTCAGGATCTGTGGACCCCACAGGATCATCTCAGGATCTGTGGACCCCGCAGGATCCCCACCTAACATATTCCCACCTTACCTCCTAATCCTATAACACTCTTCCCCATGTCACACTTCCCAACAACTTCAATCTCTCTTCCCAATTACCCCCTTCACCACTCACATCCATCCACTCTTCCCCATAAACCCCACCTACCTTCAAAATTCAAAAACACTTTCCCACCCAAACCCACCCTACATGGCCGAACCTACCCTCTCCCCTTTCCCTATATATACCCTTCCATTCTACTTCATTTTCATACAACACAAACCCCCTCTTCTACACCTTGGCCGAAATACCATCCCTCACTCTCATCCATATTTTCTTCTTCTTCTTCTTCTCTTCTTTCTTCTCTTGCTCGAGGGCGAGCAATATTTTAAGTTTGGTGTGGTAAAAGCATAAGCTTTTTGTTTTTCCATTACCATCAATGGCACCTAAGGCCGGAGAATCCTCTAGAAAAGGAAAAGGGAAGATAAAATCTTCCACCTCCGAGTCATGGGAGATGGAAAGATTCATCTCCAAAAGCCATCAAGACCACTTCTATGATGTTGTGGCAAAGAAGAAGGTGATCCCTGAGGTCCCTTTCAAGCTCCAAAAAAATGAGTATCTGGAGATCCGACATGAGATCCGAAGGAGAGGTTGGGAAGTCCTAACCAACCCCATGCAACAAGTCGGAATCTTAATGGTTCAAGAGTTCTATGCCAATGCATGGATCACTAGGAACCATGATCAAAGTATGAACCCGAGTCCAAAGAATTATCTCACAATGGTTCGGGGGAAATACTTAGATTTTAGTCCGGAGATTGTGAGGTTAGCGTTCCACTTGCCCATGATGCAAGGAGATGTACGCCCCTACACTAGAAGGGTCAACTTTAATCAAAGGTTGGACCAAGTCCTAATGGACATATGTGTGGAAGGAGCTCAATAGAAAAGAGACTCCAAAGGCAAGCAAGTTCAACTAAGAAGACTGGACCTCAAGCCTGTGGCTAGAGGATGGTTGGAGTTCATTCAACGCTCCATCATTCCCACTAGCAACCGATCTGAAGTTATTGTGGATCAGGCCATCATGATTCATAGCATCATGATTGGAGAGGAAGTAGAAGTTCATGAAGTCATCTCCAATGAAATCTACAAAATAGCCGAAAAGCCCTCCACCATGGCAAGGCTAGCTTTTCCTTAACTTATTTGCCATCTATGTTACTCAGCTGGAGTTATCATAGAAGGAGACATCTCCATTGAGGAGGATAAGCCCATCACCAAGAAGAGGATGGAGCAAGCAAGAGAGACCCTCCACGGATCTCAAGAGATGCATGAGGAAGCTCATCATCAAGAAATCCCTGAGATGCCTCAAGGGATGCACTTTCCTCCCAACAACTATTGGGAACAACTTAACACTTCCTTAGAAGATTTGAGCTACAATGTGGAACAATTAAGGGTGGAACATCATGAGCACTCCATCATTCTCCATGAAATAAGAGAAGATCAAAGAGCAATGAGGGAGGAGCAACAAAGGCAAGGAAGGGACATAGAAGAGCTTAAGGACATTGTTGGTCCTTCAAGAAGAAGATGCCACTAAGGTGGATTCATTCCTTGTTCTTATTTCTTTCTACTTTTCGGTTTTTATGTTGTGTTCATTCATCTTTTGTGTCTCTACTTCATGATCATTAGTGTTTAGTAACCATGTCTTAAAGTTATGAATAATTCCATTAATCCTTCACCTCTCTTAAATGAGAAATGTTTTTAATCAAAAGAACAAGAAGTACATGAATTTCGAATTTATCCTTGAATTTAGTTTAATTATATTGATGTGGTGACAATACTTTTTGTTTTCTGAATGAATGCTTGAACAGTGCATATTTTTGATCTTGTTGTTTATGAATGTTAAAACTATTGGCTCTTGAAAGAATGATGAACAAAGAGAAATGTTATTGACAATCTGAAAAATCATGAAATTGATTCTTGAAGCAAGAAAAAGCAGTGAAAAGTAAAAAGCTTGCGAAAAAAATGGCAAAAAAATAAAAAGAAAAAGAAAAAGCAAGCAGAAAAAGCCAATAGCCCTTAAAACCAAAAGTCAAGGGTAAAAAGGATCCAAGGCTTTGAGCATCAATGGATAGGAGGGCCCAAGGAAATAAAATCCAGGCCTAAGCGGCTAAATCAAGCTGTCCCTAACCATGTGCTTGTGTCATGCAGGTCCAAGTGAAAAGTTTGAGACTGAGTGGTTAAAGTCGTGATCCAAAGCAAAAGAGTGTGCTTAAGAGCTCTGGACACCTCTAACTAGGGACTCTAGCAAAGCTGAGTCACAATCTGAAAAGGTTCACCCAGTCATGTGTCTGTGGCATTTATGTATCCGGTGGTAATACTGGAAAACAAAGTGCTTAGGGCCACGGCCAAGACTCATAAAAGTAGCTGTGTTCAAGAATCAACATACTTAACTAGGAGAATCAATACCACTATCTGAAATTCTAAATTCCTAGAGATGCCAATCATTCTAAACTTCAAAGGAAAAAGTGAGATGCCAAAACTGTTCAGAAGCAAAAAGCTACAAGTCCCACTCATCTAATTAGAATTAATATTCATTGATATGTTGGAATTTATAGTATATTCTCTTCTTTTTATCCTAATTGATTTTCAATTTCTTGGGGACAAGCAACAATTTAAGTTTGGTGTTGTGATGAGCGGATAATTTATACGCTTTTTGGCATTGTTTTTAGTTAGTTTTTAGTAAGTTCAAGCTACTTTTAGGGATGTTTTCATTAGTTTTTATGTTAAATTCACATTTCTGGACTTTACTGTGTTTTTCTGTGATTTCAGGTAATTTCTGGTTGAAATTGAGGGACTTGAGCAAAACTCTGAAAAGGAGGCTGACAAAGGACTGCTGATGCTGTTGGAATCTGACCTCCCTGCACTCAAAATGAATTTTCTGGAGCTACAGAACTCCACATAGCGCGCTCTCAACGGCGTTGGAAAGTAGACATCCAGAGCTTTCCAGCAATATATAATAGTTCATACTTTATTCGGGAATTGACGACGTAAAGTGGCGCTCAACGCCAAGTACATGCTGCTGTCTGGAGTCAAACGCCAGAAACACATCACAACCCGGAGTTGAACGCCAGAAACACGCTATAACTCGGCGTTCAACTCCAATAAAAGCCTCAGCTCGTGGATAGATCAAGCTCAGCCCAAACACACACCAAGTGGGCCCCAGAAGTGGATTTATGCATCAATTACTTACTCATGTAAACCCTAGTAGCTAGTTTAGTATAAATAAGACTTTTTACTAGTGTATTAGTAGTCTTTTTAGGACCACGTTTCATCTTGGGACGATTAGTTCTCAGATCATGGGGGCTGGCCTCTCGGCCATGCCTGAACCTTTCACTTATGTATTTTCAACGGTGGAGTTTCTACACACCATAGATTAAGGGTGTGGAGCTCTGCTGTACCTCAAGTTTCAATACAATTACTATTATTTTCTATTCAATTCTCTTTTATTCTTATTCCATGATATACGTTGCACTTCAACTTGATGAATGTGATGATCCGTGACACTCATCATCATTCTCACCTATGAACGCGCGTGACTGACAACCACTTCCGTTCTACCTTAGGCCGGGCGCATATCTCTTAGATTCCCCAACAGAATCTTCGTGGTATAAGCTAGATAGATGGCGGCATTCATGGGAATCCGGAAAGTCTAACCTTGTCTGTGGTATTCCGAGTAGGATTCCAGGAATCTGAAAAGTCTAACCTTGTCTGTGGTATTCCGAGTAGGATTCCGGTATTGAATGACTGTGACGAGCTTCAAACTCCTGAAGGCTGCGCGTTAGTGACAGACGCAAAAGAATCAAGGGATTCTATTCCAACCTGATTGAGAACCGACAGATGGTTAGCCGTGCTGTGACAGAGCATAGGACCATTTTCACTGAGAGGATGGGATGTAGCCATTGACAACGGTGATGCCCTACATACAGCTTGCCATGGAAAGGAGTAAGAAGGATTGGATGAATGTAATAAGAAAGTAGAGATTCAAGAGGAGCACAACATCTCCATACGCCTATCTGAAATTCCCACTATTGATTTACATAAGTATTTCGATCCTATTTTATTTTCTGTTTATTATTTATTTTTGAACTTATCATAAACCATTTAATCTGCCTAACTGAGATTTACAAGGTAACCATAGCTTGCTTCATACCAACAATCTCTGTGGGATCGACCCTTACACACGTAAGGTATTACTTGCGCGACCCAGTGCACTTGCTGGTTAGTTGTGCGAAGTTGTGAACCATGGCATTGACACCAAGTTTTTGGCGCCATTGCCAGGGAAAGAAAAAGCAATGAATTTTACAAAATGCAATAACATATGAATCACAATTTCGTCCACCATTGGGGTTGCCACGACCTCTACCCACTTAGATACATAGTCCACTGCAACCAAAATATATTTGTTCGAATATGAGGTCGGGAATGGTCTCATGAAGTCGATCCCCCATACATCTAATAGTTTGAGTTCTAAAATGAATTACTGTGGCATCTCATTTCTCTTAGGCAAGTTTCCAGCCCTCTGGCACTCGTCGTAGCTCCTTACCAGTTCCTTAGCATCCTTGAAGATAGTGGGCCAGAAGAACCCACATTGTAGTACCTTTGCTGCAGTTCTTTCTCCTCCAAAATAACTTCCATAACTAGAACTATGGCAACTCCATAGGACCTCTCGTCCCTCTTCTTCTGAAATGCACCTTCTGAGGATTCCATCTGAGAACTTCTTGAAGAGATATGGCTAATCCCAAATGAAATATTTAGCATCATTGATGAGTTTTCTTCTTTGATGTTTGTTGATTCCAAGAGGCAAGTCACCAGCTGCCTTAAAATTAGCAATATTTGCAAACCAGGGTGCCTTGTGAACCAACATTAAATGCTCATATGGGAAGAAATCGTTTACACTTGTATCATGTGTAGCACCTTTCTCACAAGGGATCCTGGATAGATGATCTGCTACCTTATTCTCTGATGAGCGGATAATTTAGATGCTTTTTGGCATTGTTTTATGGTAGTTTTTAGTAGGATCTAGCTACTTTTAGGGATGTTTTCATTGGTATTTATGATAAATTCACATTTCTAGACTTTACTATGAGTTTGTGTGTTTTTCTATAATTTCAAGTATTTTCTTGATGAAATTGAGGGACCTGAGCAAAACTCTGACAGAAGGTTGACAAAGGACTGCTAATGCTGTTGGATTCTGACCTCCCTGCACTCAAAATAGATTTTCTGGAGCTACAGAACTCCAAATGGCGGGTTCTCAACGGCTTTATAAAGTAGACATCCAGATCTTTCCAGAAATATATAATAGTCCATACTTTATTCGAGATTAGACGACACAAACTGGCATTCAACGCCAGCTCCATGCTGCATTCTGGAGTCAAACGCCAGAAACACGTCATAAACCAGAGTTAAACACCAAAAACACGTTATAACTTGGCGTTTAACTCCAAGAGAAGCCTCTGCACGTGTAAAGCTCAAGCTCAGCCCAAGCACACACCAAAGTGGGCCCCGGAAGTGGATTTCTACACTTAGACTTATTTCTGTAAACCCTAGTAGCTAGTCTAGTATAAATAGGACATTTTACTATTGTATTAGACATCTTTGGATTATTTTTGGATTACCTTATGATCCTTTGATCACGTTTATGGGGGCTGGCCATTCAGCCATGCCTGGACCATCACTTATGTATTTTCAACGGTGGAATTTCTATATACTATAGATTAAGGTGTGGAGCTCTGCTGTACCTTGAGTTTTAATGCAAAGTACTACTATCTTTTATTCAATTTGGCTTATTCTTATTCTAAGTTATTCACTGCACTTCAACATGATGAATGTGATGATCCATGACACTTATCATCATTCTCACCTATGAACGCGTGATTGACAACCACTTCCGTTCTACCTTAGACCGAGCGCATATCTCTTGGATTCCTTAATCAGGATCTTCGTGGTATAAGGTAGAATTGTTGGCGGCATTCATGAGAATCCGAAAAGTCTAAACGTTGTCTGTGGTATTCCGAGTAGGATTCAGGGATTGAATGACTGTGACGAGCTTCAAACTCGCGATTGTTGGGTGTGATGACAAATGCAAAAGAATCAATGGATTCTATTCCGACATGATCGAGAACCGACAGATGGTTAGCCGTGCTGTGACAAGAGCATTTGGACCTTTTTCACTGAGAGAATGGGAAGTAGCCATTGACAACGGTGATGCCCTACATACAGCTTGCCATGAAAAGGAGTATGAAGGATTGAAAGTAAGAAAGTAGTATGTTGCAGAGATTCAACAGGGACAAAAGTATCTCCATACACTTATATGAAATTCCCACCAATGATTTACGTAATTATTTTTATCTTTATTTTATGTTTTATTTATTATTATTTTCGAAAACTCCATAACCATTTGAATCCGCCTAACTGAGATCTACAAGATGACCATAGCTTGCTTCATACCAACAATCTCCGTGGGATCGACTCTTACTCATGTATGGTTTATTACTTGGACGATTGGTGCACGAAATTGTGATTCATTCTTTTCTAACTCGAAACAATCCCCGGTAATGGCCCCAAAAACTTGGTGCTCAATATCACGGTGTCTAAAATTCAATTCACAACTCCGCACAACTAACCAGCAAGTGCACTGGGTCATCCAAGTAATATCTTACGTGAGTAAGGGTCGATCCCACAGAGATTGTTGGTATGAAGCAGCTATGATCACCTTGTAAATCTCAGTCAGGCAGATTCAAATGTATTTGGATTAGATATTTAAAAGATAAATAAAAAAGGATAGAAATACTTATGTAAATTAATGGTGGGAATTTCAGATAAGCGTATGGAGATACTGTGCCCTTTCTTTTTCTACTTTTCTACTTCTTCCTTCAATCCTTCTTACTCCTTTCCATAGCAAGCTGTATGTAGGGCATCACCGTTATCAATGGCTACATCCCATCCTCTCAATGAAAAAGGTCCAAATGCTCTGTCACAGCACGACTAATCATCTGTCGGTTCTCAATCAGGTTGGAATAGAATCCCTTGATTCTTTTGCGTCTGTCACTAACGCCCAGCCTTCAGGAGTTTGAAGCTCGTCACAGTCATTCAATCCCGGAATCTTACTCGGAATACCACAGAAAAGGTTTAGACTTTCCGGATTCTCATGAATGCCGCCATCAATTCTAGCTTATACCACGAAGATTCTGATTAAGGAATACAAGAGATATGTGCCCGGTCTAAGGTAGAACGGAAGTGGTTGTCAGTCACACGCGTTCATAGGTGAGAATGATGATGAGTGTCACAGATCATCACATTCATCAAGTTGAAGTGCAACGAATATCTTAGAATAGGAATAAATGAAGTTTATAGGAAAAGAGCAGTAATTGTATTAAAACTTGAGGTACAGCAGAACTCCACACCCTTAATCTATGGTGTGTAGAAACTCCACCGTTGAAAATACATAAGTGAGAGGTCCAGGCATGGCCAAGAGGCCAGCCCCCATGATCTGAGAACTAATCATCCCAAGATGAAGAATAAAACAAAACTGAGACCAAAGATGTCTAATACAATAGTAACTTATCCTATTTATACTAGACTAGCTACTAGGGTTTACATGAGTAAGTAATTGATGCATAAATCCACTTCCAGGGCCCACTTGGTGTATGTTTTGGCTGAGCTTGATCTATCCACGAGCTGAGGCTTCTCTTGGAGTTGAACGCCAAGTTATAACGTGTTTTGGGCGTTCAACTCCGGGTCGTGACGTGTTTCTGGCGTTTAACTCCAGACAACAACATGTAATTGGTGTTGAGCGCCAATTTACATCGTCAATTCCCAAATAAAGTATGGACTATTATATATTGCTGGAAAGCTCTGGATGTCTACTTTCCAACGCCGTTAAGAGCGCGCCATTTGGAGTTCTGTAGCTCTAGAAAATCAATTTCGAGTGCAAGGAGGTCAGATTCCAACATCATCAGCAGTCCTTTGTCAGCCTCCTTCTCAGAGTTTTGCTAAAGTCCCTCAATTTCAGCCAGAAATTACCTGAAATTACAGAAAAACACATAAACTCATAGTAAAGTCCAGAAATGTGAATTTAACATAAAAACTAATGAAAAAATCCCTAAAAGTAACTAGATCATGCTAAAAACAACCTAAAAACAATGCCAAAAAGCGTATAAATTATCCGCTCATCAACGATCCAGTGCACTTGCTGGTTAGTTGTGCGGAATTGTGACAAAGTGTGATTCACGTTTGAGAGTGCTACCAAGTTTTTGGCGCCATTGTTGATGATCACAATGTCGTGCACCTAGTTTTTGGCGCCGTTGTTGGGGATTGTTTGAGTTTGGAGAACTGACGGTTCATCTTGTTGCTCAGATTAGGTAATTTTTTTTTCAAAAATCTTTCATAAAATTTTTTCTTTATTTTCGTTTTCAAAAATATAATTTTCGAAAAAAATTTTTGAAAATCATAAAATTAAAATAATATTTTGTGTTTCTTGTTTGAGTCTAGAGTCAAATTTTAAGTTTAGTGTCAATTGCATGTTTTTAAAATTTATGCATTTTTTTGAAAAATTCATGCATGGTGTTCTTCATGATCTTCAAGTTGTTCTTGACAAGTCTTCTTGTTTGATCTTTAAATTTTCTTGTTTTGTGTTTTTTGTTGTTTTTCATGTGCATTTTTGCATTCATAGTGTTTAAGCATTGAAAATTTCTAAGTTTGGTGTCTTGCATGTTTTCTTTTCTTGAAAATTTTTCAAAAATATGTTCTTGATTTTCATCATGATCGTTAAAGTGTTCTTGGTTCATCTTGACATTCATAGTGTTCTTGCATCCATTCTTTGTTTTGATCCAAAAAGAAAAGAGAAAAACACAAAATGCCGTTTTATTTTTTTATCTCTCCTCATTAAAAATTCAAAAATAAAAAATATATCTTTTCCTTATTTTGCTCATAATTTTCGAAAATTTGAGTTGACTTAATCAAAAATTTTTAAAACTTAGCTATTTCTTATAAGTCAAGTCAAATTTTCAATTTAAAAAAATCCTATCTTTTCAAAATCTTTTTCAAAAAAATCAAAATTTTTTCATTTTTCTTTTATGATTTTCGAAAATTTAAAATTATTTTTCAAAATCTTTTTCTTATCTTTATTTCAAAATTTCAAAAATTTCACTAACAATTAATGTGATTGATTAAAAAATTTGAAGTTTGTTACTTTCTTGTTAAGAAAGGTTCAATCTTTAAATTCTAGAATCATATCTTTTAGTTTCTTGTTAGTCAAGTAATCAAATTTCAAATATAAAAATAAAATCTTTTCCAAAATATCTTTTTCAATCATTACGTTTCAAAATATCTTTTTTCAAATTATATCTTTTTCAAATCCAACTTCAAAATATCTTTTCTAACTTCTTATATTTTCAAAATTGAATTTCAAATCTTTTTCAACTAACTAATTGACTTTTTGTTTGTTTCTTATCTTTTTCAAAACCACCTAACTACTTTCTTCTCTCTAGTTTTCGAAAATCATTTCCCTCTTTTTCAAAATTCTTTTTAATTAACTAATTGTTTTAAATTTTAATTTTAATTTTATTTCTTCTCTTAATTTTTGAAAATCACTAACCCTTTTTCAAAATTTATTTTCGAAATTCTCCCTCTTTCATCTCCCTCTATTTATTTATCTACTAACACTTCTCTTCCACTCAAGAATTCAAACCCACTATCTTCCCCCTTGTGTTTGGATTCTTAACTCTTTTCCTTCTTCTATTCTTTTCTTCTTCTACTAACATAAAGGAATTTTTTTACTGTGGTAAAGAGGATCCCTATTATTATTTTCTGTTCCCTTCTTTTTCATATGAGAAGGAGCAAGGACAAGAATATTCTTGTTGAAACAGATCCTGAACCTGAAAGGACTCTAAAGAGGAAACTAAGAAAAGCTAAATTACAACAATACAGAGACAACCTTACTGAAATTTTCGAAAAGGAAGAGGAGGTGGCAGCCAAAAATAATAATGCAAGGAGGATGCTTGGTGACTATACTACACCTACTTCCATCAGAAGATCCCTATTAGTTTTTAACTGAATTCTTGCAGATCTATGAGACTGTTAAGACTAATGGAGTAGATCCTGAAGTCTACAGGCTCATGCTTTTCCCTTTTGCAGTAAGAGACAGGACTAGAACATGGTTGGACTCTCAACCTAAAGATAGCGTGGACTCTTGGGATAAGCTGGTCACGGCCTTCTTGGCTAAGTTCTTTCCTCCTCAAAAGCTGAGCAAGCTTAGAGTGGATGTTCAGACCTTCAAACAAAAAGATGGTGAATCCCTCTATGAAGCTTGGGAAAGATACAAGCAGATGACCAAAAGGTGTCCTTCTGACATGCTTTCAAAGTGGACCATTTTGGATATATTCTATTATGGTCTATCTGAGTTCTCTAAGATGTCACTGGACCATTCTGTAGGTGGATCTATTCACCTAAAGAAAATGCCTACAGAAGCTCAAGAACTCATTGACATGGTTGCAAATAACCAGTTCATGTACACTTCTGAGAGGAATTCTGTGAATAATGGTACGCCACAGAGGAAGGGAGTTCTTGAAATTGATGCTCTAAATGCCATATTGGCTCAGAACAAAATGTTGACTCAGCAAGTCAACATGATTTCTCAAAGTCTGAATGGATGGCAAAATGAATCCAACAATACTAAAGAGGCATCTTCTGAAGAAGAAGCTTATGATCTTGAGAACCCTGCAATAGCATAGGTAAATTACTTGGGTGAACCTTATGGAAATACCTATAATTCCTCATGGAGAAATCATCCAAATTTCTCATGGAAGGATCAACAAAAGCCTCAACAAGGCTTTAATAATGGTGGAAAAAATAGGCTTAGCAATAGCAAGCCTTTTCCATCATCTTCTCAGCAACAGACAGAGAATTCTGAGCAGAGTACCTCTAACTTAGCAAACATAGTCTCTGATCTGTCTAAGGCCACTTTAAGTTTCATGAGTGAAACAAGGTCCTCCATTAGAAATTTGGAGGCACAAGTGGGCCAGCTGAGTAAGAAAGTCACAAAAACTCCTCCTAGTACTCTCCCAAGCAATACTGAAGAGAATCCAAAAAGAGAGTGCAATGCCATTGACATAATCAACATGGCCGAACCTAGAGAGGGAGGAGAGGACTTGAATCCCAATGAGGAAGACCTCATGGGACGTCTCTCAAGAAAGAAGGAGTTCCTTATTGAGGACCCAAAGGAATCTGAAGGTCATATAGAGACCATAGAGATCCTAGTAAACCTACTCCTGCCATTCATGAGCTCTGAAGACTATTCTTCCTCTAAAGAGGATGAAGATGTAACTGGAGAGCAAGTTGCTCAATATCTAGGAGCCATCATGAAGCTGAATGCCAAGTTATTTAGTAATGAGACTTGGAAAGGTGAACCTCCCTTGCTCATTAGTGAACTAGATACATGGGTTCAGCAAACTTTACCTCAAAAGAAACAAGATCCTGGTAATTCTTAATACACTGTACCATGGGCACCATGACCTTTGAGAAGGCTTTGTGTGACCTGGGATCAGGTATAAATCTTATGCCACTCTCTGTAATGGAGAAAGTGGGGATCATTGAGGTACAACCTGCCACATTCTCATTAGAGATGGCAGACAGATCACAAAGACAATCTTATGGATTAGTAGAGGACGTGTTAGTAAAGGTTAAAGGCCTTTACATCTTTGCTGATTTCATAATCTTAGACACTAGGAAGGAGGAGGATGAATGCATCATACTTGGAAGACCCTTCCTAGCCACAGCTGGAGCTGTGATTGATGTTAACAGAGGAGAATTAGTCCTTCAATTGAATGGGGACTAGCTTGTGTTTAAAGTCCAAGGCTATCCTTCTGTAACAATAGAGAGGAAGCATGAAAAGCTTCTCTCAGTACAGAGTTAAACAAAGCCCCCACAATCAAACTCTAAGTTTGGTGTTGGGAGACCACAACCAAACTCTAAGTTTGGTGTTGAGAAACCCCCACATCTATACTCTAAGTTTGGTGTTGGGAGTCTACAACATTGACCTGATCACTTGTGAAGCTCCATGAGAGCTCACTGTCAAGCTATTGACATTAAAGAAGTGCTTATTAGGAGGCAACCCAATTTTTATTTATCTAATTCTATTTTTATTTTTATTGTTCTTTATGTTTTATTAGGTTCATGATCATGTGGAGTCACAAAACAAATACTAAAATTAAAAACAGAATCAAAAATAGCAGAAGAAAAAGCACACCCTGGAGGAAGAGCCTACTGCGTTTAAACGCCAGTAAGGAGCATCTTTCTGGTGTTGAACGCCAGAAACAAGCAACATTTTGGCGTTCAAATGCCAGGATTGCACCCTGAGGAAAGCTGGCGTTAAACGCCAGAAGCAAGCATGGAATTGGCGTTCAACGCCAGAAACATGCTACAGACTGGCGTTGAACGCCCAAAACAAGCATAGAGCTGGCGTTTAACGCCAGAAACAAGCATCAATCTGGTGTTAAATGCCAGGATTGTATGCAGAGGGCATTTTACACGCCTAATTGGTGCAGGGATGATAAATCCTTGACACCTCAGGATCTGTGGACCCCACAGGATCACCTCAGTATCTATGGACCCCACAGGATCCCCACCTACCTCAACTTACCTTCTCTCTTCTTCACACAATCCAATAACACTCTTCCCCAAACAACTTTCACAAATCACCTCAAACTCTCTTCCCAATTACCCCTTCACCACTCACATCCATCCACTCTTCCCCATAAACCCCACCTACCTTCAAAATTCAAAATCTCTTTCCCACCCAAACCCACCCTAGATGGCAAACCTAATCCCTCTCCCTTCAATATATAAACCCCTCTATCCTTCTTCATTTTCACACACCACAACCATCTCTCCTTTACCTTGGCTGAAACCACTCACCTCTCCCTTTCCTCCATATTTTCTTCTTCTTCTTCTTTTGCTCGAGGGCGAGCAATATTTTAAGTTTGGTGTGGTAAAAGCATAGCTTTTTTGTTTTTCCATAACCACTTATGGCACCTAAGGCCGGAGAAACCTCTAGAAAAGGGAAAGGGAAGACAAAAGCTTCCACCTTCGAGTCATGGGAGATGGAGAGATTCATCTCAAAGGTCCATCAAGACCACTTCTATGATGTTATGGCCAAGAAGAAGGTGATCCCTGAGGTCCCTTTCAAGCTCAAGAAAAATGAGTATCCGGAGATCCGACATGAGATCCAAAGAAGAGGTTGGGAAGTTCTTACCAACCCCATTCAACAAGTTAGAATCTTCATGGTTCAAGAGTTCTATGCCAATGCATGGATCACTAGAAACCATGATCAAAGTATGAACCCGAATCCAAAGAACTATCTTACAATGGTTCGGGGGAAATACTTAGATTTCAGTCCGGAGAATGTGAGGTTGGCGTTCAACTTGCCTATGATGCAAGAAAATACACGCCCCTACACTAGATGGGTCAACTTTGATCAAAGATTGGACCAAGTCCTTATAGACATATGTGTGGAAGGAGCTCAATGGAAAAGAGACTCAAGAGGCAAGCCGGTTCAATTGAGAAGACTGGACCTTAAGCCTGTGGCTAGATGATGGTTGGAGTTCATCCAACGCCCCATCATCCCCACTAGCAACTGATCTAAAGTTACTGTGGATCGGGCCATCATTATCCATAGCATCATGATTGGAGAGGAAGTAGAAGTTCATGAAGTCATCTCTCTTGAATTCTACAAAATAGCCAAAAAGTTCTCCACCATGGCAAGGCTAGCTTTTCCTTATCTTATTTGCCATATATGCTACTCAGCTGGAGTTATGATAGAGGAAACATCCTCATTGAAGAGGACAAGCCCATCACTAAGAAGAGGATGGAGCAAACAAGAGAACCCATCCATGGATCTCAAAAGATGCATGAGGAAGCTCATCATCACGAAATCCCTGAGATTCCTCAAGGGATGCATTTTCCTCCAAATAACTATTGGGAACAACTCAACACTTCTCTAGAAGACTTGAGTTATAACATGGACTAACTAAGGGTGGAATATCAAGAGAACTCCATCATTCTCCATGAGATTAGAGAAGATCAAAGAGCAATGAGGGAGGAGCAACAAAGGCAAGGAAGAGACATAGAAGAGCTCAAGGACATCATTGGTCCTTCAAGAAGAAGGTGCGACCATCACTAAGGTGGACTCATTTCTTGTTCTTATTTCTCTGTTTTTTGTTTCTTTTTTTTAGCTTCATGTTTATCTATGTTTGTGTCTTTACTACATGATCATTAGTGTCTAGTAACTATGTCTTAAGGCTATGAATGATTCCATGAATCCTTCACCTCTCTTAAATGAAAAATGTTTCTAATTCAAAAGAACAAGAAGTACATAAGTTTCGAATTTATCCCTGAAATTAGTTTAATTATTTTGATGTGGTGACAATATTTTTTTTTTGTTTTCTGAATGAATGCTTGAACAATGCATATTTTTGATCTTGTTGTTTATGAATATTAAAATTGTTGGCTCTTGAAAGAATGATGAACAAGAGAAATGTTATTGATGATATGAAAAATCATAAAATTGA
The DNA here is from genome assembly GCF_003086295.3 of Arachis hypogaea. Classification (NCBI taxonomy): domain Eukaryota; kingdom Viridiplantae; phylum Streptophyta; class Magnoliopsida; order Fabales; family Fabaceae; genus Arachis; species Arachis hypogaea. Next base: position 43,713,101 of record NC_092040.1, read on the forward strand.
TTCTTGAAGTAAGAAAAAGCAGTAAAGAACAAAGCTTGCGAAAAAAAAGCGAAAAAAATGAAAGAAAAAGAAAAAGCAAGCAGAAAAAGCCGATAGCCCTTAAAACCTAAAGGCAAGGGTAAAAAGGATCCAAGGCTTTGAGCATCAATGGATAGGAGGGTCCAAGGAAATAAAATCCATGCCTAAGCGGCTAAATCATGTTGTCCCTAACCATGTGCTTGTGGCATTCAGGTCCAAGTGAAAAGCTTGAGACTGAGTGGTTAAAGTCGTGATCCAAAGCAAAAAGAGTGTGCTTAAGAGCTCTGGACCCCTCTAACTGGGGACTCTAGCAAAGCTAAGTCACAATCTGAAAAGGTTCACCCAGTCATGTGTCTGTGGCATTTATGTATCCGGTGGTAATACTGGAAAACAAAGTGCTTAGCGCCACGGCTAGCTGTGTTTTAGAATCAACATACTTAACTAGGAGAATCAATTAACACTATCTGAACTCTGAGTTCCTATAGAAGCCAATCATTCTAAACTTCAAAGGATAAAGTGAGATGCCAAAACTATTCAGAAGTAAAAAGCTACAAGTCCCGCTCATCTAATTAGAACAAATATTCATTGATATTTTGGAATTTATAGTATATTCTCTTCTTTTTATCCTATTTGATTTTTAGTTGCTTGGGGACATGCAACAATTTAAGTTTGGTGTTGTGATGAGCGGATAATTTATACTCTTTTTGGCATTGTTTTTAGGTAGTTTTTAGTAGGATCTAGCTACTTTTAGGGATGTTTTCATTGGTTTTTATGCTAAATTCATATTTCTGGACTTTACTATGAGTTTTGTGTTTTTCTGTGATTTCAGGTATTTTCTGGCTGAAATTGAGGGACCTGAGCAAAATTCTAATAGAAGGCTGACAAAGGACTGCTAATGCTGTTGGATTCTGACCTCCCTACACTCAAAATAGATTTTCTGGAGCTACAAAACAATAAATTGCACGTTCTCAATGGCGTTGGGAAGTAGACATCCAGAGATTTCCAGCATTATATAATAGTCCATACTTTATTCGAGATTAGACGATGCAAACTGGCGTTCAACGCCAGTTCTATGCTGCATTCTGGAGTCAAACGCCAGAAACACGTCATAAACCAGAGTTAAACGCCAAAAACATGTTACAACTTGGCGTCTAACTCCAAAAGAAGCCTCTGCACGTGTAAAGCTCAAGCTCAGCCCAAGCAGACACCAAAGTGGGCCCCGAAAGTGGATTTCTGCACTTAGACTTATTTCTGTAAACTCTAGTAGCTAGTATAGGACATTTTACTATTGTATTAGACATCTTTGGATTATTTTTGGATTACCTTATGATCCTTTGATCACGCTTATGGGGGCTGGCCATTCAGCCATGCCTGGACCATCACTTATGTATTTTCAACGGTGGAGTTTCTACATACCATAGATTAAGGTTTGGAGCTCTGCTGTACCTCGAGTTTTAATGCAAAGTACTAATATCTTTTATTCAATTTGGCTTATTCTTATTCTAAGATATTCGCTGCACTTCAACATGATGAATGTGATGACCCGTGACACTCATCATCATTCTCACCTATGAACGTGTGATTGACAACCACTTCCGTTCTACCTTAGACCGAGTGCATATCTCTTGGATTCTTTAATCATGATCTTCGTGGTATAAGATAGAATTGTTGGCGGCATTCATGAGAATCCGGAAAGTCTAAACCTTGTCTGTGGTATTCCGAGTAGGATTCAGGGATTGAATGACTGTGACGAGCTTCAAACTCGTGATTGTTGGGCGTGATGACAAATGCAAAAGAATCAATGGATTCTATTCCGACATGATCGAGAACCGACAGATGATTAGCCGTGCTGTGACAAGAGCATTTGGACCTTTTTCACTGAGAGGATGGGAAGTAGCCATTGAAAATGGTGATGCCCTACATACAGCTTTCCATGGAAAGGAGTATGAAGGATTGAAAGTAAGAAAGTAGTATGTTGCAGAGATTCAACAGGGACAAAAGTATCTCCATACACTTATCTAAAATTCCCACCAATGATTTACATAAGTATTTCTATCTTTATTTTATGTTTTATTTATTATTATTTTCGAAAACTCCATAACCATTTGAATCCGCCTAACTGATATCTACAAGATGACCATAGCTTGCTTCATACCAACAATCTCTGTGGGATCGACCCTTACTCACGTAAGGTTTATTACTTGGACGACCCAGTGCACTTGCTGGTTAGTTGTGTGGAATTGTGACAAAGTGAGATTCATGTTTGAGAGCGCTACCAAGTTTTTGGCACCATTGTTGATGATCACAATTTCGTGCACCATTCTCCACACCCTTTTTGTCTCTAATCTCAATGTTGAATTCTTGCAACAATAATATCCATCTGATTAGTCTTTGTTTTGACTCCTGTTTGGAAAATAGATATTTGAGTGCTGTGTGATCAGTGAAAACAATAACTTTAGAGCCAATGAGGTATGATCTAAATTTGTCAAATGCAAAAACTATTACCAGCAACTCCTTTTTGGTAGTGGTATAATTTCGTTTTGTGTCATTGAGGACCTTGCTGGCATAGTATATGACATGCACCAAATTTTCTTTTCTCTGTCCTAACACTGCCTCAACTGCGAAATCAGATGCATCACACATAAGTTCGAATGGCAAATTCCAATCAGGTGGGGTGATGATAGGAGCTGAGGACAACTTCTTTTTCAAGTTTTCAAATGCAAGCATGCACTTCTCATCAAAGATAAATGGTGTATCAGACATAAGGAGATTGATTAAGGGCTTGGCTATCTTTGAAAAATCTTTAATAAACCTTCTGTAGAAGCCAGCATGCCCCAAAAAGCTTCTAATTGCCTTGACATCACTTGGTGGAGGTAATTTTTCAATTAGCTCCACCTTAGCTCTGTCCACCTCAATACATTGGTTAGAAATTTTATGGCCAAGGACTATTCCATCTGTCACCATAAAGTGGCATTTTTCCCAATTCAAGACCAAATTGGTCTCTTGACATCTTTTTAATACCAAGGCAAGATTATTTAGACAATTAGGAAAGGAATCTCTAAATACTGAAAAGTCATCCATGAAAACTTCAATGAACTTCTTTATCATATCCGAGAAGATGGAAAGCATGCAGCGTTGAAAAGTTGCTGGCGCATTACATAGCCCAAATGGCATGCGCATATAGGCAAACACTCCATATGGGCAAGTAAATGATATTTTCTCCTGGTCTCTTGGATCAACCACTATTTGGTTATATCCTGAATAACCATCTAGAAAACAATAGTATGCGTGTCCTGCAAGTCTTTCTAGCATCTAGTCCATGAAGGGAAGTGAGAAATGATCTTTTCTTGTGGCTTTATTGAGTTTTCTATAATCAATACATATCCTCCATCTTATGACAGTTCTTGTAGGGATTAGCTCATTTCTTTCATTGGGTACCACAGTGATTCCTCCTTTCTTGGGGACCACTTGGACAGGGCTGACCCATGGGCTATCCGAAATTGGGTAGATTACTCCTCCCTGCCATAGCTTCATGACTTCCTTCTGTACCACTTCCTTCATAACTGGATTCAGCCTCCTTTGGGGCTAAATGGAAGGTTTGACATCCTCTTTCAATAGTATCTTATGCATGCATATGGCCGAACTGATTCCCTTCAAGTCAGCAAGTGTCCATCCAATGGCATCCTTATGCTTTTGTAAGACTTGAAGTAATTCTTCCTCCTGTTCTTGGCTGAGGGCTGAATTTATGATTACTGGATAGCTTTCATTCTTTCCTAAGTATGCATATTTGAGGGTGGGTGGCAGTGCCTTTAGTTCAAATTTGGGTGCTTCTTTCCTTTCATCCTTCCCCTCTAGTGTGCCCTGAACATGAGTTTCAGCTGTTGCAACCTCTTCGCTTGATGCTGATTCCTCTTCCTCTATTAACCCCTTAAGTTCTTCTTCTTCAAGAGTCTCTTGTACTACAGCATCCACCAAGTCTAACCTCATACATTCTCCCAATGAGTCCTTTAGGTAACTCATGGCCTTGAACACATTGAATGTCATTTTGTCTTCATGTAGTCTAAGGACAAGTTCACCCTTTTGGACATTAATGATGGCTTCGGTAGTGGCTAAAAATATCATGCCAAAGATGATAGAAGTCTTGGCTCCTTCCTCCATATCCAACACTACAAAGTCTGCTGGAAAGATAAAGTCTCCCACCTTCACCAACAAGTCAACTACTATTCCGTGAGGAAACTTGAATGATCGGTCGGCTAGTTGCAGTGCCATTCTTGTTAGTTTGGCCTCCTCAATCCTCATTTTCTTCATCATTGCTAAGGACATCAGATTTATGCTAGCTCTTAAATCACATAAAGCATTTTCCACTGTGATTTTTCCTATGATACAAGAAATTTGGAAACTCCCAGGATCCTTCAGTTTCTAGGGCAATTTGTGCTGGATGATGGCACTGCATTCTTCGGTTAGTACCACAGTTTTATTGTTCTTCCAGCTTCTTTTCTTGGTCATCAATTCCTTCAAGAACTTGGCATAGAGTGACATTTGCTCTATTGCCTCAGCAAAGGGTATGTTAATCTGTAGTTTCTTGAAGATTTCCAGGAATCTGGAGAATTGGTTGTCCTCTCCCTTCTTCTTCAATTGCTGATGGTATAGGGCTTTTGGAAAGTTTGGCTTTGGCGCTTCTCCTTCCTGATGTGACTTGGAAGTGGAGACTTGAATTTTCTCTTGTTCCTTTTTTTCTTCATCTGATTTATTCTCTTGTGGTTTCTTGTAGGTCTCCTTCAATTCCTTCCCGTTTCTGAGGGTGATGGCCTGACACTCCTCCCTTGGAGTTGAATTAGTGTTGGTGTGAATGTTGTGACCAGGGGCTTGCTTGAATAAGTAGCCAATTTGTGTTTCACGTTTCTTGATGGCAGCATCTTGATTCTGCATATTGGATCGCACCTCTTCCCGGAAAGCTTTACTGTCTTGGACTTCCTTACATATGTCTTCAAGTAATGATGCCAGGGCATCTAGGCCAGTTTCACTGACCTTTTCTTTACTGTTTTAGGATAGTTTCATGCATTTTCTTAGTAAATAAGGCAAGTTTTGGATGAAAATACACTTACACCTTGATTCAAGCAACTATTGTGAATTTTACATGATTTCATGAGGATTTTGCAAGGATTGAATGACAAATTGATGATGCATAATCTCATGACTTGGGCTAAAGCTTTGATGCACTTTATCTGCTTGATTTCATGACAAAGGAAGCAAGGAAGAACCACGTTAGTAGCCACGTTAATCTAATTAGCGTGACCACTAACATGGAATGGGAATGAGCTTGCAACGTTAATAAGAAAGGTGGTCGCCAATAACGCCTGCGAAGCCATCATAAGCCCACGTTAATTGCCACGTTAACTACATTAACGTGGTAGTTAACGTGGAGATAAAGGGAGCTCCAGTGTTAGTGGTAAACATGAACACCACTAATGCTACAAAGTGGCAATTGGCCACGTTAAGAGTCATGTTAACTTAGTTAACGTGAACTCTAACATGGAAGAAAAGATAATGCCAACGTTAGTGACACTCACCTTTGTCACTAATGTTGGATCAAGCTAACATTGCCCACGTTAGTGGTCACGTTAAGACCACTAACGTGAAAGTTAACGTGGAGCTAAGATTGATGAGCCAACATTAGTGACACTCACCTTTGTCACTAACATTGGAGATGGCATTCACTACCACGTTAGTGGCCACGTTAACCTAGTTAACGTGAACTCTAACGTGGGAAAAAGGTGCGTTTGGAGCGTTAGTAATAAAGGTAAGTGTCACTAACGCTCTCGAAGCTAGGCATGCCCACGTTAAGAGTCACGTTAGTTATACTAACGTGAACTCTAATGTAGGGAAAGAGGGGCACAAGGCAACGTTATTGGAAAAGGTGATTCCCAATAATGCTTGCGAAGGATCATAAGGCAACGTTAGTGGTCATGTTAGTGCCACTAACATTGAAGTTAACATGGACTACTTTGGGGTTGGACGTTAGTGAAAAAGGTTATTGCCACTAACATTCTCGAACCCACATTTTCACTTAACGTTAACATCACTAATGCCCATGCCTAACTCACACTTTTCTGCATCCTGAGCCCACTAAAGATTGTAACTGCTTCAACTCAAGATCTAAGGCCCACATCTAAGACTCGAATAACTCACTAGAAGATCAAGAAGAGTAGTATATATAGGAGTAGTTTTGAACTATAGAGGAGCTTGGCACTTTGGGGAACTACCCTCTGTATATTCACTTTTTTGCATTTTCTAGTTAAGCATGTATTCTTTTCTGCCATTTTCCATTCCCAGAGCTATGAACAACTAAACCCCTTTTATTGGGTTAGGGATCTCTGTTGTAATTTGATGGATCAATTATAGTTCTCATTCTTCTTCTTCCTTCTCTTCTCTTGATTTACTAGAAAGCTTTCGATCTTAATTCAATTGGTTAGTTGTGTTGGAAAAGAAACTTTCCATAATTGGATCTCCTTTGAGCCTTGGAAAAGGGATGAGGAGATCATGCTAGAAATACTTTCTCATGTTGGACCAAATTAGGGTCTGGGCGGATATAGTGACATGTAATCCTCCCAACATTTTGATTTGGAAATACATGTGGTATTATTAGTGACCACACTTCATCTCTTCCCATGAGCAATTAAATCAAGGAATTGGGCAATTGTTCAAGCTTAGAGAGATTGGGTTACCAAGGAATTGGAACCCAGTCACTTAAGATTGCCAAGGAGATCTATAGATGCTTTGATTGAGGAATAGATGAAAATGAATTTGATTCGGAGAATACAACATCTCCTAAGCCCAATGAATTCCCCATTTCTGATCTCATCCATTCTCTTTACTTTCTGCCATTTATTTCCATGTTCATCTCCCCGTTTCCCATTTAAGATTCTGCACTTTATTTCCTACAATTTACTTTCCCACCGTTTAATTTCCTGCAACATCAACTACACTCTGTTTAGCTCAACTAGCATACTCTTCCAACTAAAGTTGCTTGACCAATCAATCCCTGTGGGATTCGACCTCACTCTATTGTGAGTTTTTACTTGACAACAATTCGGTAATACTTGCCGAAGGGAATTTTGTTGAGAGACAAGTTTTCGTGCATCAAGTTTATGGCGCCGTTGCTGAGGATTGATTTTGTATCAACAATGATTAAGTTGGAAGTTCACTAGATTGAGCATTTTTCTTTTGTTTGTTTATTTTATCTAGTCATTTACCTTCAGTTTATTTAGTTTCTTCCTCACCCCCTATCCCCTCGTTATTTTTTTTCTTTGAATTTACCTACAGTTCTGCTCACTAACCCACTAACTGTTTGATAAATTACACCACTCATACTAACAATCACTCTAACAAGAATAATCACTTCATTTTATCTCTTATTGTGTCCGTTGTTAGTTGTATGACAGGGAAAAGAGGCAGAGCTTCAACTTTCTTTGATTCAGAACCTGAGAGGACCCTCCATAGATCAAGGAGGGAAGCAAGAGGGAAAATAGTTGTTGGTGCTGAGGAAGAGGAAGGTTACTTTGAAACAAATATGGAGAAGAATTTGGAAAATAATCATGAAGGAGAAGCTCACAACTATGCCAGAGAAGGCCCTGCAAATCATGCTGGTTAAGAGAGGAGAGTTCTAGGCTCTTACATCAATCCAAATCAAGGAAACTGTGGAAGTAGCATCCAAAAGCCCACCATACATGCCAACAACTTTGAATTAAAACCCCAGCTCATCACCCTTGTTCAGAACAACTGCTCATTTAGAGGAAGTGCCCAAGAAGACCCCAATCAACATCTAACTACCTTCCTGAGAATATGTGACACTGTGAAGTCTAATAGAGTCCATCTGGATGTCTATAGGCTGCTTTTGTTCCCTTTTTCACTCAGGGACAAAGCATCCAAGTGGTTGGAGTCCTTTCCGAAGGAGAGCTTAACAAATTGGGAAGACGTGGTGAACAAATTTTTGGCAAGATTCTACCCTCCTCAGAAAATTAACAGGCTGAGAGCTGAGGTGCAAACTTTCAGGCAAGAAGATGGTGAGACTCTCTATGAGGCATGGAAGAGATTCAAGGACTTAACAAGAAGATACCCACCAGACATGTTCAATGAATGGGTTCAACTTCACATTTTCTATGAAGGCCTTTCTTATGAGTCAAAGAAGGCTGTAGACCATTCATCAGGAGGATCTCTAAACAAGAAGAAAACCATTGAAGAAGCCATAGATGTCATTGAGACGGTAGCTGAGAATGACTACTTCTATGCTTCTGAAAGAAGCAACACTCGATGAGTAATGTAGCTGAATCACATGGATGCATTGCTGGCTCAAAATAAGATGATCACCAAGCAGTTAGCAGATCTCACCAAGAAGGTAGAAGAAAACCAAGTTGCAACAGTCATCACTTCATCACCAGCTCAAGAAGGAGTGAATATAGGAGAAGAAGGTGACTGGAAACAAGCCAATTATGTTGGGAACTCACTCAGACAAATCCATGATCCATACTCAAGAACTTACAATTCTGGATGGAGAAATCACCCTAACTTTGGGTGGGGAAATCAGCAAGACCAAGGCCAAGATCAGAGATGATACAACCACAATCCCAACAACAATACAACTCACCAACATACCTCACAGAGATCCTATCAACAACCACCTAATCTCAACCCACCATCACTAACTGAGGATAGACTTTCCAAGATTGAGACTTTACTTGAAAGCATCTGTAAGGAAATTCAAGACAGTAAAGTTTTTCGGGAAGAAGTGCGATCCAATATGCAAAATCAAGATGCTGCCATCAAGAAACTTGAAACACAAATTGGCTACCTATTCAAGCAAGCCCCTGGTCACATTACTCACAACAACACCAATTCGACTCCAAGGGAGGAGTGTCAGGCTATCACCCTCAGAAGTGGGAAGGAATTGAGAGAAACCCATAAGAACCCACCAGAGAAGAGTTCAGATAAAGAAGAAAAGGGACAAGAGGAAACGCAAGTCACCACTCCTAAGTCACACCAAGAAGGAGAAGTGCTGAATCAATTCTCAAGTCACCACTCCTAAGTCACTCCTAAGTCACCACTCCTGCAATTAAAGAAGAACGGAGAGGACAATCAATTCTCAAGATTCTTGGAAATCTTCAAGAAACTACAAATCAACATACCCTTTGCCGAAGCAATAGAGCAAATGTCGCTCTATGCCAAGTTCTTGAAGGAGCTAATGACCAAAAAGAGAAGTTGGAAGAACAATAAAAATGTGGTACTCACCAAAGAATGCAGCGCCATCATCCAGCACAAATTGCCCCAGAAATTGAAGGATCCCGGAAGCTTCCAAATCCCTTGTATCATAGGGGAAATCACAGTAGAGAAGGCTTTATGTAACCTAGGAGCTAGCATAAATCTGATGTCCTTAGTAATGATGAGGAAAATGAAGATTGAGGAGGCTAAACCAACAAGAATGGCTCTGCAACTAGCAGATTGATCATTCAAGTTTCCTCACGGAATAGTAGAAGACTTGTTGGTAAAGGTGGGAGACTTCATCTTTCCAACAGACTTTGTAGTATTGGACATGGAGGAAGGAGCCAATACCTCTATCATCTTGGGAAGGCCATTCTCGGCCACTGCTGGAGCTATAATTGATGTCCAAAAGGGTGAACTTGTCCTTAGACTACATGAGGAGAAAATGATATTCAATGTGTTCAAGGCCATGAGTTACCCACAGGACTCATTGGGAGAATGTATGAGGTTGGACTCGGTGGATGCTGTGGTGCAAGAAAATCTTGAAGAAGAACTTGAGGAGTTAATAGAAGAAGAGGAATTAGTATCAAGCGAAGAGGCTACAGCCGCTGAAATGCATGTTCAAGGCACATTAGAAGGGAATGATGAAATAAAAGAAGTACCCAAACTTGAGCTAAAGGCACTGCTACCCACTCTCAAGTATGCATACTTAGGAGAGAATAAAAGTTATCCAGTGATTATAAATTCAGCCCTCAGCCAAGAACAAGAGGAAAAATTGCTTCAAGTCTTACAAAAACATAAGGATGCCATTGGATGGACACTTGCTGACTTGAAGGGAATCAGTTCAGCCATATGCATGCATAAGATACTATTGGAAGAGGATGCCAAACCCTCCATTCAGCCCCAAAGGAGGTTGAATCCAGTTATGAAGGAAGTAGTACAGAAAGAAGTCATGAAGCTGTGGCCGGGAGGAGTAATCTACCCAATTTCGGATAGCCCATGGGTCATTCTAGTCCAAGTGGTCCCCAAGAAAGGAGGAATCAATGTGGTACCCAATGAAAGAAATGAGCTAATCCCTACAAGAACCGTCACAGGATAGAGGATGTGTATTGACTACAGAAAGCTCAATAAAGCCACAAGAAAAGATCATTTTCCACTTCCCTTCATGGATCAGATGCTGGAAAGACTTGCAGGGCATGCATATTATTGTTTTCTAGATGGTTATTCAGGATATAACCAAATAGTGGTTGATCCAAGAGACCAAGAGAAAACATTATTCACCTGCCCATATGGAGTATTTTCCTACAGGCGCATGCCATTTGGGCTATGTAATGCACCTGCAACTTTTCAGCGCTGCATGCTTTCCATCTTCTCGGATATGATAGAAAAGTTCATAGAAGTTTTCATGGGTGACTTTTCAGTACTTGGAGACTCCTTTTCTAATTGCCTAAACCATCTTGCCTTGGTATTAAAAAGATGCCAAGAGACCAACTTGGTCTTGAATTGGGAAAAATGTCACTTCATGGTGACAGATGGAATAGTCTTTGGCCATAAAGTTTCTAACCAAGGCATTGAGGTAGACAGAGCTAAGCTGGAGCTAATTGAAAAATTACCTCCACCAAGTGATGTCAAGGCAATTAGGAGCTTTTTGGGGTATGTTGGCTTCTACAAAAGGTTTATTAAAGATTTTTCAAAGATAGCCAAGCCCTTAAGCAATCTCCTTATGTCTGATACACCATTCATCTTTGATGAGAAGTGCATGCTTGCATTTGAGAACTTAAAAAAAGGCTATCCTCTTCTCCTATCATCACCCCACCTGATTGGAATCTACCATTCGAACTGATGTATGATGCATCTGATTTTGCAGTTGGGGCAGTGTTAGGGCAGAGAAAAGAAAATTTGGTGCATGTCATATACTATGCCAGCAAGGTCCTTAATGACACTCAACGGAATTATACCACCACCGAAAAGGAGTTGCTGGCAATAGTTTTTACAATTGACAAATTTAGATCTTACCTCATTGGCTCTAAAGTTATTGTTTTCACTGATCACACAGCACTTATATATCTATTTGCCAAACAGGAGTCAAAACCAAGACTAATAAGATGGATCTTATTGTTGTAGGAATTCAACATTGAGATTAGAGACAAAAAAAGTGTGGAGAATAAGGTAGCAGATCATCTATCCAGAATCCCTTGTGAGAAAGATGCTACACATGATACAAGTGTAAATGACTTCTTCCCAGATGAGCAGTTAATGTTGGTTCACAAAGCACCCTGGTTTGCAGATATTGCCAATTTTAAAGAAGTCGGTGACCTACCCCCTGGGATTATCAAACATCAAAAAAGAAAACTCATCAATAATGCTAAGTATTTCATTTGGGATGAACCATATCTCTTCAAGAAATGCTCAAATGGAATCCTTAGGAGGTGCATCTCAGAAGAAGAAGGACGAGAGGTCCTGTGGAGTTGTCATAGCGCTAGCTGTGGAGGTCATTTTGGAGGAGAAAGAACCATAGCAAAAGTACTGCAATGTGGGTTCTTCTGGCCACTATTTTCAAAGATGCTAAGGAACTGGTGAGGAGCTGCAATGAGTGCCAAAGGGCTGGCAATCTGCCCAAGAAAAATGAGATGCCACAGCAATATATTCTAGAACTTGAACAGTTCGATATGTGGGGGATCGACTTCATGGGACCATTCCCAACCTCATATTCGAACAAGTATATCTTGGTGGCAGTGGACTATGTATCTAAGTGGGTGGAGGCCGTGGCAACCCCAACAAATGACAACAAGGTAGTCATAAACTTTCTTAGAAAGAATATCTTCAGCAGATTTGGAGTGCCACGAGCCCTCATCAGTGATGGAGGGAGCCATTTCTGCAATAGACCATTGGAGACCCTACTCCTAAGATATGGGGTGAAGCATAAGGTTGCCACACCTTATCATCCCCAAACAAGTGGGCAAACAGAGATATCCAATCGAGAGTTGAAAAGGATCATGGAAAAGACTGTAGGGATATCAAGAAAGGACTGGGCGAAGAAGCTAGATGATGCTCTTTGGGCATACAAGACAGCCTTCAAAACACCAATTGGGATGTCCCGATATCAACTGGTATACAGAAAGGCCTGTCACTTGCCATTAGAGCTGGAGCACAACAAGATAATGAACCTAGACAGCACCGCTACTGGTGAAAAGAGGATTTTGCAGCTGCGAGAACTGGAAGAGTTTAGGTCTCAAGCCTATGAAAATACCAAGATCTATAAGGAAAAAGAAAAAAGGAGACATGATCTCAACCTGGCACCAAGAAGTTTTGGAGAAGGACAATATGTGCTTCTCTACAACTCCAGACTGAAACTCTTTCCTGGGAAACTCAAATCAAGATGGTCGGGGCCCTTTCTAGTTACAAAAGTCTCACTGTATGGACACATAGAAATCATGGAAGAAAGCTCAAAGAGGACATTCACTGTGAATGGGCAACGACTCAAGCACTACTTGGGCAGCATGGGGGAAGCCCCCAAATAGAAATATAACCTCAACTAAAAGAGCAATCGTCGAGCTAGCGACGCAAAAAAAAGCGCTTTGTTGGGAGGCAACCCAACCTGAGGTAATTCTCTTTTCATGATTGACCCAATAAAAACTTCAAGTTGAGTTCTCTGTATTGTGAGGAGCTAAGTTTGGAGTTGCACACCAAAACATTTCAAGGGTGAATGTGGAACTCTAAGTTTGGTGTTCCACCAAAGACTCCAACTGAAGAGTGCATTGCAACCCTTCAGTGAGAAAGCACTGCTCTAACAACCATAGAACTCACTTGACAGAGGTTTAACTTCTAATGCATAGTTTGTCTTTTTAGCTCATAGTTATTTTTTTAATAAAAGCACATGAGGTTTCTGTATGTATTTAATTTGCTGCATTGGGTAAGGAACTAAGTTTGGTGTTTACACACCAAATCAAGTTCAGAAATTCACAAGCATACATGCATGCTAACTATTTTCCAAGTGCTTGGGGAACAAGGCACTTCCAATAGTGTTACAGGAATTCAATCAATCTCAGGGAATAATCATACCTCATCAACCAAGGAGACAAACAAGGATGCAAAATGCTAGGATGATAATGCCCAGGAAGACATCATCAGGTTGTATTGAACTGTCACGGAGTTGCAGTACTTTAGTTGAAAAAAATGATTGAATATTGTCCTAGAAACCTGCATATTCTGCTTATTCCTCTTTATTCACATCGAAGTGTGCCAGTCTAGTCCCTAGTTTTCATTTTCATCTTGCTTATATCTATCCTTGTCCTTTAAGCCAATCAAAAAGAAAATGTTATGAAAAGAACAAGAGTGGAGTTATCTTGTGAAGTGAATTTTGAATGTTTGTGGTAGGGTGATTAATTAGCTAAGTTGGTTCACCAACAAGGTAGGAAGGCAACTATCTATCCTGAATCCTATGCTTGAAACACATCCTATGAGACTAACCAAATAATGAAATCCCAATAAGAAAAGAGAAAGAGCAATAAAAGTGAAAACGAAAAAAAAACAAGAAATAATGCTAGGCACCAGGGGTTTGAATATTAAGGCATGTGTCTGTGGTGTTCATGTGCAAAGGATATGCTTGAATGAATAAGCTCTTAGGGGTGCCTTATCACCTGGTAACTTGGGTTAACTAATCCGGGATTATCAGCTGAAAGTCCACTATCAAGAGTAACCTTTGCTACAGAACACTTAGCAACCCAAAGAGGTGCTGGACACCAAGGTCTCAAGAAAGAAAAATAACAAACCATGTGCCTATGGTGTGTATGTATGGGGGAAAGAGACTTGAGGGAGTAAGTCTTTAGGGGTGCCTTAACACCTAGCACCTTGAACCAACTGGTTCTAGAGTTGTTCATACCCTGGGTCAAGCTATCTGACCCGGAATGTTTAGCGACAAGCCGACCGACCTCTTCAGGTCAGACTATCCAACCTCTTCTCAAAAGAGCTCGGCCAAATGCCCGACCTCTTCTCAAAGAGCTCGGCCAACTCGCCAAAGGAGCCCAAAGCAGGCCCAAAATGAAGGAACATAGCCCAATCTAAAGGCAGCCAAAGTCCAGAAAGATAAAGGCGGTTCCCCTGAAGATAAGATGACCTCACTCAAAGATAAAGATAAGATAAGATAAGATAACTAACTTATCTTATCTAAAAAGGTCACTCCTCACCATTATAAATACACTGAAGCACCCAGGTATAACTCATACTCTGATTCTACTCAATACTTGCTTAATACCCTTGCTAACTTAAGCATCGGAGTCCCTTGCAGGTACCCCCCACCCTTCGGTGACAAGGGATCAGCAGCATTCTCAATTCCATAAGTCGGACACAACAGCTCCGACCAGTATAGAAGATCTCATCCGGGATCGACCTATAGTTTCAGGTAACCCTCGGAACATTGGCGCAGTTGCCGAGGAACCTGGAAGTCATCCATCAACATGGCGGACGACCATGACAATGACCACGATTCAGGTTTGGAAGATAGAACGCCACACAAGAACGTGGATGCTATACTCAAAGATACTCCAGAGCCTAACGGGGACAAAAATTCATCAAATCCAGGGGTGATAGAGGCGCTTCAAGATCGATTAAAGCAACTTGAGAAAGAGGCCCAACATCAACGCAAAAAAGAAGAGGATCTACATCGGGAGATAAGGCGACGCCGAGAATTAGAAGATAAGCTTCTAAAACTCGAAGCCGATCATTCAAAACTAGAGCTCCTCGATCCACTCCAGAGGACAGCCCTCGCAAGGATCAAGATACATTCACCAGGGAAATTATGAAGACCAAAATCCCAAAGGACTTCAAAGCTCCAGACATGACCCCGTACGATAGCACATCAGATCCAAGCCATCATCTTAGCAATTTCAGAAGCAGGATGTATTTCACGGAGGCCTCAGATGCAATCTGTTATTCTCCATCCAGAAGGACAAAGCCAAACACGCACCGAGCCTATTAGGGATCAAGCAAGGAGATCGAGAGAGCCTTTGCAACAACATGGAAAGATTCAACAAAACATGTATGGGCATACAAAGTCTGCCAACAGAAGCAGCTATCAGGGGCTTCATCAATGGTCTACGAGAAGGACCTTTTAGCCACTCAATATCCAAGAAGCACCCAAATATCTCTGAATGAGGTATAAGAACGAGCAGAGAAGTACATCAACATGGAGAAAAACTCTCGACTAGGAGAGATCTCAAAAATAGAACATGGAGAGAAGCCTAGAAAATACCACAATTACACCCCCCTTCGGGTGTCTGTTGTGGATGTCTACCGAGAAATATGCAACACTGAGAAGATCCCATCAACTCGCCCAATCGAAAACAAAAGAGGTCGGACGCGTTGAAGGTCCACCTCACACCAAAGTGGTCGGACGCGTTTAAAGTCCACCTCACACCAAAGAGGTCGGACGAGTTGAAGGTCCACCTCACACCAAAGAGGTCGGACAAAGTTGAAGGTCCATCTCACACCAAAGTGGTCGGACAAGTTGAAGGTCAACCTCACACCAAAGAGGTCGGACAAGTCGAATGTCTCACGCCAAAGAGGTCGAACGATTTGAACGTCCACCTCACACCCCTGAGAGACATGTTCATGGAGGATTCGCAGGAGGAAGGATCTCTAAATCATCTCGCAAAGGACACCTCAAAGAGGTATATTAAGGAAGGGAAAGAGGTTTGAATAGGACTACGGGGTGCAAACAAGCGTTCCGAGATTTTGAAAATTCTTGGGGCAACCACCCATTCTTACCCAACCAAGGGAAAGTGAAAAGCTCATATTATACCTCCTAGTGGGAAGTCTGGCAATAGCATCATCACTAGTTAAAGAAGACAAAAGTGGGCAACAACCCGTCTACTTCATCATCAAGGCTCTACAAGGGGTCGAACTAAACTATCAAGAGATAGAGCAGTTCGCCTACGCCCTCATACTCACCTCTCGATGACTCCACCCATACTTTCAAGCTCACACTATCAGAGTTCGGACCAACCAGCCCATAGAAGGCATCCTACAGAAAACAGACTTAGCAGGAAGAATTCTACAGTGGGCAGCCAAGTTATCCGAAATTGATCTTCGACATAAAGATCAGACAGCCATCAAATCACAGTATCTGGCTGACTTTATTACAGAGTACACTGACACCCCGGGAACTCCTACAAAATGGAATCTCTACAAGGATGACTCTCCAAACAAAATCGGGAGTGGTGTAGGTGTAATTATAGAAAGCGATCAGGGAAGCCAAATCAAGCTAAATAACCAAGCTGAATACGAGGCACTACTGGCTAGTTTAAGGCTAGCTAAGAAGATAGGAGCTTACCGTGTCCAGTGATTCACAAGTAGTCACCTCACAAATAGAAGGGAGCAACCAAGCTGAGGATCCCACCATGAAAAAATAGCCCGGACAATTCGGGGGACCCTGGACAAAACCAGAGAACAGCCCAGACAATTCGGGAGACCCTGGACAAAAACAAAAAACAGCTCGGACAATTCGAGGAATATGAAGTCCGACACATACCTCGAGAGCAAAATGCCCGAGCTGATGCATTTTCAAAACTAGCCAACATCAAACCAGGAGGCAATAACAGAAGCCTCATCCAGGCTACATTACAAGACCACAACAAGGAAGGAAAACAAACCCTCTCCTCAGGGTCCGGCGACACCAACTCATTCTACGGAACCTCCTAAGTCGCACACAGTACTCAGGGTCAGCCACCGTAACATGCATTAAAACTATGGAATCCAGTCAATCAGACATGCCGTTCGGAATCTTAGTAGACATCTCAACAATATTTTTTCAAGAAGACATAGGTCAACCATGGGGTAATCACCAAACAACTCGAACAAATAAGGAAACAACTCGGACAATAACAGCAAAACATCAAGGGTCAGACACAACAGTAAAAGAAAAACCCCAGGACTCACACGAAAGTCCAGGGGCAACCTTTAGAGGCAACAAGAGAGCAAAAACCCAAATACAAAGTCAAAGCTTTACATCAAAAGCATGTTAGCTTCTACATTGCCCCACCAGAGGAACTCATCAATGTAACATCACATTGGCCGTTCGCAGAATGGGGACTCGACTTCCTCGGACCCCTTCCCCAAGGATCGGGACAAGTCATGTTCCTCATTGTAGGGGTGGATTACTTCACAAAATGGATTGAGGCAGAGCCCCTAGCTAATGCCACTGCTCAAAGAAGTCGGAAGTTCTTGTACAGAAATCTTGTTACAAGGTGTGGGGTTCCTTACTCCATCACCACAGACAATGACACTCAATTCACAGCCGCAGGCTTTAGAAATTTGGTAGCCGACTTGAAAATAAAGCACCAATTCACACCCATAGAACACCCATAGGCTAATGGACAAGCAGAAGCTGCCAATAAGGTCATACTAGTCGGGTTAAAACGGAGGCTACAGGACACAAAGGGAGCTTGGGCTGAAGAGCTCACACAAAGTCCTATGGGCATATCGGACAACTCCACACTCCACCACAAAGGAATCACCTTTCCGATTAGCTTACAGAATGGAGGCAATGATCCCAGTGGAAGTCGAAGAAGGATTGCCCAGACTGATCCACAACAGTGAAGAGGCCAACTCCCAACTTCAAAAGGAAAAACTCGACCTACTTCCAGAAATCTGAGAAAGAGCTCGAACCAAGGAAGAGGTGTTAAAACGTCATATGGCCTCAAGATACAATCGGAAGGTAACCTAGCAACGACGATCTCATCCTAATCTGAAATGACATCAGAATAGGTCGGTCAGGAGAAGAGAAGCTAGCAGCCAACCGGAAAGGATCATACCAAGTTGTTCAGAAGAACTTGGGAAAGGTTACTACAAAGTGTCCAACCTCGAGGGGCAAGAGCTACCAAGGTCATGGCATGCCTGCAAAGGGCGCCAGGCCGAGATCCGAAAAGATTGCCCGACCTAGAAAGGTAAGTACTAACATGTACACACTCTTATCTTCATTTTATTAAAAAATTACAGATTCCCTAAAACGTTTCCTACCAAGACGCCCGACTACGGCAGGTCGGCATGGTGAACACCAGATTCACCACCCGATCACGACAAAGTCGGCAAGATGAAAACCAAATTCATCGTCCGATTACAAAGCGACAAGTCGGCAAGGTGAAAACCAACTTCACCGCCCGACCACGATGAAAACCGAATTCATCGTTTGATTTTGACAAAGGTCAACAAAGTGAAAACCAAAATTCACTGCTCTACAAACTCCCAAGACGCATTAATCTGAAGCATTCATCGTCCGATTATAAAGCAACAGATCGACAGAAAGTGAAGAACAGATTCACTGTACGATCTCGATAGGAATGATCGTCCGACAAAGGTGAAAACGTGATTCACCTAAAGGACGATCAAACCGAGACAGAAACCACCATCTACAAATCGGCAAAGATGAACACAGAATAATGCAAGAAGTTATAAAAGTAATCCCTAAAAGAGACCTAACAAAGGTCCAAGAAAGAGGATTACAAAAATAACTTAGAAGAGATCGACCTAACGAAGTCGGTCTCCTACAAGACAAGTTATAAAAGTAATCCCTGAAAGAGACCTAACAAAGGTCCAAGAAAGAGGATTACAAAAATAACTTAGAAGAGATCGACCTAACAAAGTCGGTCTCCTACAAAACAAGTTATAAAAGTAATCCCTGAAAGAGACTTGAACAAGGTCCAAGAAAGAGGATTACAGAAATAACTTAGGAGGACCCGACATGATGAAGTCGGCCCAAGAAAAAGTTACAAAGGTAATCCCTGAAAGAGACCTGAACAAGGTCCAAGAAAGAGGATTACCAAGTAACTCGACAAGGGACCGACAAGAAGAAGTCGGACCAACGAAAGCTACAGCTTGGACCGACTAGAAGAAGTCGGACCAACGAAAGCTAAGTTGGACCAACGAAAGCTACAGCTTGGACTGAGAAGAAGAAGTCAGACCAATGAAAGCTACAGCTTGAACCGACAAGAAGAAGTCGGACCAATGAAAAACGTGCGCTAAAACGGACATAGCTCCACCCAAAAAGCCACGGCTCCACGAGAAGGCTATCAAAATTGTTCAGAATGACTAAAAAGTGTTCTACGAAAACACTAAAAGGTCGTCGGACAAATTAGCCCCAAGGACCACCTCGACCAAGCAGAAAGTGGACAAAATCAGAAGTGATCAAAAGAGTTCGGACAACAAAGTACCGACACTCTACAAAGATACACAAAAACGGACAAAGACATCTCGCAAACGGCCAGAGGAAGGCCAAGAATGTTTTGCTAAAATGTACGAAGTCTTGAAAAAAGACACTACTTAAAAAGCAAAAAGCACAGCCTCAAAGACAGAGCTAAAAAGTCATCCAAACAAACTATAAAAAGGTTCCCCATCGGAACACTACCTAAAAGGTTGTTGGATTATGACTAAAAAGCCCGAACAGCGAAGACAAACAAGTCGGAAGAAGGCTGAAAAGACCCCTCAACAAAGTAAAAAAAGGTAATACCAGACTCGCACAAGGAGAAACTACTCAAAGATCGACCAAAGTCAGGATGCTTGAGCACGACTTCCCCGAAGAGATCGAAACTCTGAAAGCACGGTCTCACGGAAAAGTCCGAACTCAAGCAGGGGCAAAGTCATACAGGTCGACGTCAGCTAAAGAAGAGGCGCAAGTACGACTTCAAAAAAGAACAAGCCAAAAGGTTGTGAAACAACTTAAGGCTCAAATGTGCTTAGCAAAAAGGGATACAACTCCACTCAAAGAAGGCACAATCTCAAACAGGGCTACGAACATCATCCAAGACTAAAAAAAAGGGTTCTATATAAAGAACACTAAAAAGTCATTGGACAAATCACTAAAAGTCTGGATATCAAGTCGCAAGGACAACTTCACCAAAGCAGAGGGTTGTCAACACAAACTTAAAGCAAGGCGTGAATCAGAAGGCAAGGGTAGAAAACCCACGCTACCATTCAAAAGAGGTTGGACTGTGAAGTACCAAACCTCTAGAAAATCTGCAAGATTGCAAAGCAATGAAGAAACAAGCAAGACAGATGCTTGAGCACTACTTCCAAAGAGATCGAAGCTCTGAAAAGCACGATCTCATGGAAAGATCGAACTCAAGCAGGGGCACTGTTCATACCCTGGGTCAAGCTGTCCGACCCGGGATGTTTAGCGACAAGTCGACCGACCTCTTCAGGTCAGACTATCCGACTTCTTCTCAAAAGAGCTCGGCCAAATGCCCGACCTCTTCTCAAAGAGCTCGGCCAACTCGCCAAAGGAGCCCAAAGTAGGCCCAAAACGAAGGAACATAGCCCAATCTAAAGGCAGCCAAAGCCCAGAAAGATAAAGGCGGTTCCCCTGAAGATAAGATGACCTCACTCAAAGATAAAGATAAGAAAAGATAAGATAACTAACTTATCTTATCTAAAAAGGTCACTCCTCACCATTATAAATACACTGGAGCACCTAGGTATAACTCATACTCTGATTCTACTCAATACTTGCTTAATACCCTTGCTAACTTAATCATCGAAGTCCCTTGCAGGTACCCCCCACCCTTCGGTGACAAGGGATCAGCAGCATGCTCAGTTCCACAAGTCGGACACAACAGCTCCGACCAGTATAGAAGATCTCATCCGGGATCGACCTACAGTTTCAGGTAACCTTCGGAACACAAGTGTTGGCTGAAAGCTTATCTTAAAGAGTCGCCCTCTTACAAAGCACTTAGCCAAAAAAAAAAGGGATGCAATAAATCCTGAAAGGGAAAGGAGGATCAATAAT
This sequence comes from Arachis hypogaea, assembly GCF_003086295.3. Lineage (NCBI taxonomy): Eukaryota > Viridiplantae > Streptophyta > Magnoliopsida > Fabales > Fabaceae > Arachis > Arachis hypogaea. The sequence goes on from NC_092040.1 coordinate 43,734,150, forward strand.
TAGGAAGTCTCAAAGGATGCAATCAAACAAGTGTTCAAGGGCATGATAAAGGCTTGAAACCCAGTAAAGGAATCAACCTAAGTTGCTATGCATGAAACCCCATAAACCAGGAATTTGACTTCTATCATAATTATTTGTTCATCTTGTTCTTTCATTCATTCTTCCTATATTTCAGTACTTGCTTAGGGACAATCAAGCTTTAAGTTTGGTGTTGTGATGCCAGGGCATCTAGGCCAGTTTCACTAACCTTTTCTTTATTGTTTTAGGGTAGTTTCATGCATTTTCTTAGTGAATAAGGCAAGTTTTGGATGAAAATACACTTACGCCTTGATTCAAGTAACTATTGTGAATTTTACATGATTTCATGAGGATTTTGCAAGGATTGAATGACAAATTGATGATGCATAATCTCATGACTTGGGCTAGAGCTTTGATACACTTTATCTGCTTGATTTCAGGACAAAAAAAGCAAGGAAGAACCACGTTAGTAGCCACGTTAATCTAATTAACGTGACCACTAACGTGGAATGGGAATGAGCTTCCAACGTTAATAAGAAAGGTGGTCGCCAATAACGCCTGCGAAGCCATCATAAGCCCACGTTAATTGCCACGTTAACTACATTAACATGGTAGTTAATGTGGAGATAAAGGGAGCTCCAGCGTTAGTGGTAAACGTGAACACCACTAACGCTACAAAGTGGCAATTGGCCACGTTAAGAGTCACGTTAACTTAGTTAACGTGAACTCTAACATGGAAGAAAAGACAATGCCAACGTTAGTGACACTCACCTTTGTCACTAACGTTGGATCATGCTAACATTGCCCATGTTAGTGGTCACGTTAAGACCACTAACATGAAAGTTAACGTGGAGCTAAGATTGATGAGCCAACGTTAGTGACACTCACCTTTGTCACTAACGTTGGAGATGGTATTCACTACCATATTAGTGGCCACGTTAACCTAGTTAACGTGAACTCTAACGTGGGAAAGAGGGGCGTTTAGAGCGTTAGTGATAAAGGTAAGTGTCACTAATGCTCTCGAAGCTAGGCATGCCCATGTTAAGAGTCACATTAGTTATACTAACGTGAACTCTAATGTAGGGAAAAAGGAGCACAAGGCAACGTTATTGGAAAAGGTGATTCCCAATAACGCTTGCGAAGGATCATAAGGCAACGTTAGTGGCACTAACGTGCCACTAACATTGAAGTTAACGTGGACTACTTTGGGGTTGGACGTTAGTGAAAAAGGTTATTGCCACTAACATTCTCGAACCCACATTTTCACTTAACGTTAACATCACTAATGCCCATGCCTAACTCACACTTTTCTGCAAGCTGAGCCCACTAAAGATTGTAACTGCTTCAACTCAAGATCTAAGGCCCACATCCCAGACTTGAAGAACTCACTAGAAGATGAAGAAGAGTAGTATATATAGGAGTAGTTTTGAACTATAGAGGAGCTTGGCACTTTGGGGAACTACCCTCTGTATATTCACTTTTTTGCATTTTCTAGTTAAGCATGTATTCTTTTCTGCCATTTTCCATTCCCAGAGCTATGAACAACTAAACCCCTTTCATTGGGTTAGGGAGCTCTGTTATAATTTGATGGATCAATTATAGTTCTCATTCTTCTTCTTCCTTCTCTTCTCTTGATTTACTAGAAAGCTTTCGATCTTAATTCAATTGGTTAGTTGTCTTGGAAAAGAAACTCTCCATAATTCGATCTCCTTTGAGCTTTGGAAAAGGTTTGAGGAGATCATGCTAGAAATGCTTTCTCATGTTGGACCAAATTGGGGTCTGGGTGGATATAGTGACATGTAATCCTCCCAACATTTTGATTTGGAAATACATGTGGTATAATTAGTGACCACACTTCATCTCTTCCCATGAGCAATTAAATCAAGGAATTGGGCAATTGTTCAAGCTTAGAGAGATTGGGTTCCTAAGGAATTAGAATCCAATCACTTAAGATTGCCAAGGAGATCAATAAATGCTTTGATTGAGGAAGAAATGAAAATGAATTTGATCCAGAGAATACAATATCTCCTAAGCCCAATGAATTCTCCATTTCTGATCTCACCCATTCTCTTTACTTTCTTACATTTATTTCCATGTTCATCTCCCCGTTTCCCCATTTAAGATTTTGCACTTTATTTCCTGCAATTTACTTTCCCGCTATTTAATTTCTTGCAACATCAACTACACTCTGTTTAGCTCAACTAGCATACTCTTCCAACTAAAGTTGCTTGACCAATCAATCCTTGTGGGATTCGACCTCACTCTATTTTGAGTTTTTACTTGACGACAATTCGGTATATTTGCCGAAGGGAAATTTGTTAAGAGACAAATTTGAGAAGGGTTATTAGGTGGGTGTTGATATGATCTCTGTGAGGGGTGTTGGTGAGTTACATTGTTGTTGGGATTGTGGTTGTGGCACCTTTGGTCTTGGCATTGGTCTTGTTGGTTTCCCCACCCAAAATTAGGGTGGTTTCTCCAACCAGAATTGTAAGTTTTGGAGTATGGATCATGGGTTGGCTTGGGTGAGTTCCCAATATAGTTGGCTTGTTCCCAATCACCTTCTTCTCCTGCATTCACTCCTTCTTGAGCTAGTGCTGAAGTGATGGCTGCTGCAACTTGGTTCTCTTCCACCTTCTTGGTAAGTTCAGCTAACTGCATGGTGATCATCTTATTTTATGCCAGCAGTGCATCCATATGGTTCAGCTTCATCACTCCTCGAGTGTTACTCCTTTCAGAAGCATAGAAGTAGTCATTCTTAGCTACAGTCTCAATGACATCTATGGCATCTTCAATGGTCTTCTTCTTGTTTAGAGAGCCCCTTGATAAATGCTCCACAGCCTTCTTTGACTCATAGGAAAGTCTTTCATAGAAGATGTGTAGTTGAACCCATTCATTGAACATGTCTGGTGGGTACCTTCTTGTTAAGTCCTTAAACCTCTCCCAAGCCTTATAAAGAGTTTCACCATCTTGTTGCCTGAAGGTTTGTACCTCAGCTCTCAGCTATTGATTCTTTGAGGGGGGTAGAATCTTGCCAAAAATTTGTTCACCACATCTTCCCAATTTGTTAAACTCTCCTTCGGGAAAGATTCGAGCCATTTAGATGCTTTGTCCTTGAGTGAAAAAGGGAACAAAAGCAATCTATAGACATCCGGATGAACACCATTAGACTTCACAGTGTCACATATTCTTAGGAAGGTGGTTAGATGTTGATTGCGGTCTTCTTGGGCACTCCCTCCGAATGAACAATTGTTCTGCACAAGGGTGATGAGCTGGGGTTTTAATTCAAAGTTATTGGCATGTATGGTTGGCTTCTAGATACTGCTTCCACAATTTCCTGGGTTTGGATTGATGTAAGAGCCTAGAACTCTTCTCTCTTGCCCAACATGATTCACATGGCCCTCTCTGGCATGGTTGTGAGCTTCTCCTTCAGGGTTGTTTTCCATGTTCTCCTCCATGTTTGTTTCAAAGTATTCTTCTTCTTTCTCAGCACCAATAACTCTTTTCCCTCTTGCTTCCCTCCTTAATCAATGGAAGGTTCTCTCAGGTTCTGAATCAAAGGAAGTTAAAGCTCCGCTCCTTCTTCCTATCATACAACTAACAGAGCACACAACAAGAAGTAAAATGAAGAGATTATTCTTGTTAGAGTGGCTGTTAGTATGAGTGGTGCAATTTATCAAACAGTTAGTGGGTTAGTGAGAAGAATTGTAAATAATAACAAAGAAAAAGAAAACAAAGAGGGGAGAGGGGATGAGGAAAGAAATAACTGAAACTAAAGGTAATTGATTAGGTAAAATAAACAATCAAAAGAAAATGCTCAATCTAGTGAACTTCCAACTTAATCATTGTCGATACAAAATCAATCCCCGGCAACAGCGCCATAAACTTGATGCACGAAAACTTGTCTCTCAACAAATTTCCCTTCAGCAAGTATACCGAATTGTTGTCAAGTAAAAACTCACAATAGAGTGAGGTCGAATTTGATGAGCGGATAATTTATACGCTTTTTGGCATTGTTTTTAGGTAGTTTTTAGTAGAATCTAGCTACTTTTAGGGATGTTTTTATTAGTTTTTATGCAAAATTTACATTTCTAGACTTTACTATGAGTTTGTATGTTTTTTTCTGTGATTTTTCAGGTAATTTCTGGCTAAAATTGAGGGACCTGAGCAAAATTCTGATTCAGGCTGAAAAAGGACTGCTGATACTGTTGGATTCTGACCTCCCTACATACAGAATGGATTTTCTGGAGCTACAGAACTCCAATTGGCGCGATTTCAATGGCGTTGGAAAGTAGACATTCAGAGCTTTCCAGAAATATATAATAGTCCATACTTTATTCGAGTTTAGATGATACAAACTGGTGTTCAACGCCAGTTGCATGCTACATTCTGGAGTAAAACGCCAGAAACACGTCACAAACCAGAGTTAAACGCCAAAAACACGTTACAACTTGGTGTTTAACCCCAAGAGAAGCCTCTGCACGTGTAAAGCTCAACCTCAACCCAAACACACACAAAAGTGGGCCCCGGAAGTGGATTTCTACACTTAGACTTATTTCTGTAAACCCCAGTAACTAGTTTAGTATAAATAGAACTTTTTACTATTGTATTAGACATTGGGGAATTAGTCTTTTGATTAATATCTTGATCACGTTTGGGGGCTGGCCATTCAGCCATGCCTGGACCTTTATCACTTATGTGTTTTCAACGGTGGAGTTTCTACATACCATAGATTAAGGTGTGGAGCTCTGCTGTTTCTCAAGTATTAATGCAATTACTATTGTTCTTCTATTCAATTCAACTTATTCTTATTCTAAGATATCCGCTGCACTTCAACATGATGAATGTGATGATCCGTGACACTCATCATCATTCTCACCTATGAACGCGTGCCTGACAACCACTTCCGTTCTACCTTAGATCGAGCGCGTATCTCTTAGCCTCCATTCCGAAAGATCGGAGTCTTCGTGGTATAAGCTAGAATTATTGGTGGCCATTCCTAAGATCCGGAAAGTCTAAACCTTCTCTGTGGTATTCCGAGTAGGATCTGAGATGGGATGACTGTGATGAGCTTCAAACTCGCGAGTGTTGGGCGTAGTGACAGACGCAAAAGAATCACTGGATTCTATTCCAATATGATCGAGAACCGACAGATGATTAGCCGTGCTGTGAAAGAGCATTTGGACCATTTTCACTGAGAGGATGGGAAGTAGCCATTGACAACGGTGACGCCCTACATACAGCATGCCATGGAAAGGAGTATGAAGGATTGGATGAAGGCAGTAGGAAAGCAGAGATTCAACAGGAACAAAGCATCTCTATGCACTTATATGAAATTCTCACCAATGAATTACATAAGTATCTCTATCTCTATTTTATGCTTTTTTATCTTCATATTCGAAAACCATTATAACCATTATTATCCACCTGACTGAGATTTACAAGATGACCATAGCTTGCTTCATACCGACAATCTCTGTGGGATCGACCCTTACTCACGTAAAGTTTATTACTTGGACGACATAGTGCACTTGTTGGTTAGTTGTGCGAAGTTGTGAAAAAGAGTGATATTAAAATTGTGCGTACCAAGTTGTTGGCACCATTGAGATCACAATTTCGTGCACCAAGTTTATGGCGCCGTTGCCGGGGATTGTTTGAGTTTGGACAACTAACGGTTCATCTTGTTGCTCAGATTAGGTAATTTTCTTTTCAAAAAGTTTTCAAAAATCTGTCAAAATTTTTTTATTTTGTTTTCGTTTTTCTAAAAAGAAAATTTCGAAAAACCCAAAAAAATTAATAAAATCATAAAAACCAAAAATATTTTGTGTTTCTTGTTTGAGTCTATTGTCAATTTTTAAGTTTGGTGTCAATTGCATATTTTTAAAAAAATTATGCATTTTTCAAAAACTATTGCATGGTGTTCTTCATGATCTTCAAGTTGTTCTTGGTAAGTCTTCTTGTTTGATCTTCATATTTTCTTGTTTTGTGTCTTTCGTTGTTTTTCATATGCATTTTTGAATTCATAGTGTCTAAACATGAAAAATTTCTAAGTTTGGTGTCATGCATGTTTTTCTTTTCTTGAAAATTTTTCCAAAATAAGTCTTGATGTTCATCTTGATCTTCAAAGTGTTCTTGGTGTTCATCTTGACATTCATAGTGTTCTTGCATACATCATTGGTTTTGATCCAAAATTTTCATGTTTTGAGTCATATTTGTATTTTTCTCTCTCCTCATTAAAAATTCAAAAAAATCAAAAAAATATTTTTCCTTATTTCTCTCATAAATTTCGAAATCTTTGGGTTGACTTAGTCAAAAATTTTTAAAATACGTTATTTCTTGTAAGTCAAGTCAAGATTTCAATTTTTAAAAATCTTATCTTTTCAAAACTTTTTCAAAAATCAAATCTTTTTCATTTTTTTATTTTCGAAAATTTTTAAAATTGATTTTCAAAATCTTTCTTATTTTTATTTCATAATTTTCAAAAACTTTACTAACAATTAATGTGATTGATTAAAAAATTTGAAGTTTGTTACTTTCTTGTTAAAAAAGGTTCAATCTTTAAATTTTTGAATCATATCTTTTAGTTTTCTGTTAGTCAAGTAATCAATTTTAATTTTAAAAATCAAATCTTTTTAATTTCCTATTCATATCTTTTTCAAAATATCTTTTCAATCATATCTTTTTAATCATATCTTTTTCAAAATCAATTTCAAAAATCTTTTCTAACTTCCTATCTTTTCAAAATTGATTTTCAAATCTTTTTCAACTAAGTAATTGATTTCTTTGTTTGTTTTACTATTTCTTATCTTTTTCAAAACCACCTAACCACTTTCTTCTCTCTAATTTTCGAAAATCACCTCCCTCTTTTTCAAAATTCTTTTAATTAACTAATTGTTTTAAATTTTAATTTTAATTTTATTTCTTCTCTTAATTTTTGAAAATCACCAACCTTTTTTCAAAAACAACTTTTTAAATTCTCTCCCTCTCATCTCCTTCTATTTATTTATTTATTTACTAACTGGTGCACGAAATTGTGATCATCAATGGCGCCATCAACATGGTACGCTCAATTGCAATCTCAACTTTTTATCACAACTTTGCACAACTAACCAGCAAGTGCACTGGGTCGTCCAAGTAATAAACCTTACGCGAGTAAGGGTCGATCCCACGGAGATTGTTGGTATGAAGCAAGCTATGGTCATCTTGTAAATCTCAGTCAGGCAGATTCAAATTGTTATAGATGATTTATGAATAAAGCATAAAATAAAGATAGAGATACTTATGTAATTCATTGGTGAGAATTTCAGATAAGCGTATGGAGATGCTTTGTCCCTTCCGTCTCTCTGCTTTCCTACTGTCTTCATCCAATCCTTCTTACTCCTTTCCATGGCAAGCTGTATGTTGGGCATCACCATTGTCAATGGCTACAGTCCCATCCTCTCAGTGAAAATGTTCAACGCGCTCTGTCACAGCACGGCTATTCAGCTGTCGGTTCTCGATCATGTCGGAATAGAATCCAGTGATTCTTTTGCGTCTATCACTAACGCCCCACAATCGCGAGTTTGAAGCTCGTCACAATCATTCAATCCTTGAATCCTACTCAGAATACCACAGACAAGGTTTAGACCTTCCGGATTCTCTTGAATGCCGCCATCAATTCTAGCTTATACCACGAAGATTCTGATTAAGGAATCTAAGAGATACACATTCAATCCTTGTTTGCTTGTAGAACGGAAGTGGTTGTCAGGTGGTACACGAAATTATGATCAATACTTTTCACAACTCAATTAATCCCCGGTGATGAAACCAAAAACTTGGTGTTCAATACCATGGCATAAACACAACTTCGCACAACTAACCAGCAAGTGTACTGGGTCGTCCAAGTAATAAACCTTACGCGAGTAAGGGTCGATCCCACAGAGATTGTTGGTATGAAGCAAGCTATGGTCACCTTGTAAATCTTAGTCAGGCAGACTCAAATGGATTTGAATGATGATATACGAAAACATAAAGGTACAGATAAAGATACTTATGTAATTCATTAGTAGAAATTTCAGATAAGCGTATGAAGATGCTTGTCCCTTCCGTCTCTCTGCTTTCCTACTGTCTTCATCCAATCCTTCTTACTCCTTTCCATGGCAAGCTTATGCAAGGGTTTCACCGTTGTCAGTGGCTACCTCCCATCCTCTCAGTGGAAATGTTCAACGCACCCTGTCACGGCACGGCTATCCATCTGTCGGTTCTCAATCAGGCCGGAATAGAATCCAGTGATTCTTTTGCGTCTGTCACTAACGCCCCGCCTTCAGGAGTTTGAAGCTCGTCACAGTCATTCAATCATTGAATCCTACTCAGAATACCACAGACAAGGTTAGACCTTCCGGATTCTCTTGAATGCCGCCATCTGTTCTAGCCTATACCACGAAGACTCTGATCTCACGGAATGGCTGACTCGGTTGTCAGGCGAGCGCTCGGTTGTCAGGCGATCAACCATGCATCGTGTATCAGGAATCCAAGAGATATTCACCCAATCTAAGGTAGAACGGAGGTGGTTGTCAGGCACACGTTCATAGGTGAGAATGATGATGAGTGTCACGGATCATCACATTCATCAAGTTGAAGAACAAGTGATATCTTAGAACAAGAACAAGCGGAATTGAATAGAAGAACAATAGTAATTGCATTAATACTCGAGGTACAGCAGAGCTCCACACCTTAATCTATGGTGTGTAGAAACTCCACCGTTGAAAATACATAAGAACAAGGTCTAGGCATGGCCGAATGACCAGCCTCCCAAAGAGGGTTCAATCATAAAAACATGATCAAAAGCTCTCAAAATGATCCAAAGATCCAAAGATCCAAAGATGAAAATACAATAGTAAAAGGTCCTACTTATAGAGAACTAGTAGCCTAGGGTGTACAGAGATAAGTAAATGACATAAAAATCCACTTCCGGGCCCACTTGGTGTGTGCTTGGGCTGAGCATTGAAGCATTTTCGTGTAGAGACTCTTCTTGGAGTTAAACGCCAGCTTTTATGCCAGTTTGGGCGTTTAACTCCCATTCTTGTGCCAGTTCCGGCGTTTAACGCTGGGAATTCTGAGGGTGACTTTGAACGCTGGTTTGGGCCATCAAATCTTGGGCAAAGTATGGACTATCATATATTGCTGGAAAGCCCAGGATGTCTACTTTCCAACGCCGTTGAGAGCGCACCAATTGGGCTTCTGTAGCTCCAGAAAATCCACTTCGAGTGCAGGGAGGTCAGAATCCAACAGCATCTGCAGTCCTTTTTAGTCTCTGAATCAGATTTTTGCTCAGGTCCCTCAATTTCAGCCAGAAAATACCTGAAATCACAGAAAAACACACAAACTCATAGTAAAGTCCAGAAAAGTGAATTTTAACTAAAAACTAATAATGATATACTAAAAACTAACTAGATCGTACTGAAAACATACTAAAAACAATGCCAAAAAGCGTACAAATTATCCGCTCATCATCAGGCACGCGTTCATAAGTGAGAATGATGATGAGCATCACATAATCATCACATTCATCAAGTTCTTGAGTGCGAATGAATATCTTGGAACAAGAATAAGCTGAATTGAATAGAAGAACAATAGTAATTGCATTTATACTCGAGGTACATCAGAGCTTCACACCTTAATCTATGGTGTGTAGAAACTCCACCGTTGAAAATACATAAGAACAAGGTCTAGGCATGGCCGAATGGCCAGCGTCCCATAATCTAAGAACTAGACATCCAAAGATGATCCTAAGATCTAAAGTGATCAAAAGATGTCTAATACAATAGCAAAAGGTCCTATTTGTAGAGAACTAGTAGCTTATGGTTTACAAAGATGAGTAAATGACATAAAAATCCACTTCCGGGCCCACTTGGTATGTGCTTGGATTGAGCATTGAAGCTTTCATGTGTAGAGACTTTTCTTGGAGTTAAACGCCAGCTTTTATGCCAGTTTGGGTGTTTAACTCCCATTCTTGTGCCAGTTCCGACGTTAAACGCCAGAATTCTTGAGCTGATTTGGAACGCCAGTTTGGGCCATCAATTCTCGGGCAAAGTATGGACTATTATACATTGCTGGAAAGCCCAGGATGTCTACTTTCCAACGCAATTGAGAGCGCTCCAATTGGCTTCTGTGGCTCAATAAAATCCACTTCGAGTGCAGGGAGGTCAGAGTCCAATAGCATCTGCAGTCCTTTTTAGCCTCTGAATCAGATTTTTGCTCAGGTCCCTCAATTTCAGCCAGAAAATACCTGAAATCACAGAAAAGCACACAAACTCATAGTAAATTCCAGAAAAGTGAATTTTAAATAAAAACTAATAAAAATATAATAAAAACTAACTAAAACATACTAAAAACATACTAAAAACAATGCCAAAAAGCGTATAAATTATCCGCTCATCATAAATCTATAGAGAGTGGTTCCCAAAAGTGCCAAGCTTCTCTATAGTTCAAAACTACTCCTATATATACTACTCCTTTTGATCTTCTAGTGAGTTCTTCAAGTCTTGGATGTGGGCTCTGAATCTTGAGTTGAAGCAGTTCTCATCTTTAGTAGGCCCAGCCTGCAGAGAAATATGAATTAGGCTTGGGTATTTAGTGAGATTAACGTTGAGTGCCATTGTAGGTTCGAGAACGTTAGTGGTATTCACTTTTACCACTAACGTTCCAACCTTATATACCCACGTTAACTCCAACGTTAGTGGTCTTAACGTGACCACTAACGTTGCCTTTTCAATTTTTGGCCAACGTTATTCAGACTCACTTTTCTCAATAACGTTGGCTTGTACCCCTTCGCGAACGTTAGTGGGAATCACTTTTCCCATTAACGTTGCTTGATGCCTTTTGTTCCTACGTTAGAGTTCACGTTAGTGTAGCAACGTGACTCTTAACGTAGGTGTGTTTCACCTTCGAGAGCGTTAGTGACACTCACCTTTGCCACTAACGCTCCAAATGCCCAATTTTTCTACGTTAGAGCTCACGTTAACTAAGTTAACATGGCTCTTAACGTAGTAGTGATGCCATCTTCCAATGTTAGTGACAAAAGTGAGTGTCACTAACATTGGCTCTTTGATCTCAACTCCATGTTAACTTTCACGTTAATGGTCTTAACGTGAAAGTTAACGTAGGCAATGCTAGTTGGTCCAACGTTAGTGACAAAAGTGAGTGTCACTAACGTTGGCTTTTGTTTTCCTCTTCCACATTAGAGTTCACGTTAACTAAGTTAATGTGACTCTTAACGTGGATCATTGCCAAGTTCTCCAACGTTAGTGGTGTTCACTTTTACCACTCACGTTGGAGGAAAACGTTATTGGTGTTCACGTTTTCTCTTAACGTTAGAGTTCCCTTTTTCTTCTATGTTAACTACCACGTTAACTTAGTTAACGTGGCAAGTAACGTGAACTTTGGATGGCTTCGCAGGCGTTATTGGTGATCACTTTTCTCATTAACGTTGCAAGCCTTTCACCATTCCACGTTAGTGTTCACTTTAACTAGGTTAACGTGAATACTAACGTGGTTCTTCCTTGCTTCCTTTGCCCTGAAATCAAGCAATTAAAGTGCATCAAAGCTCTAGCCAAAGTCATGAGATTATGCATCATCAATTTATCATGCAATTCTAGCAAAATACTCATGAAATTATGCAAAGTTCACAAAAGTTGCTTGAATCAAGGTGTAAGTGTAATTTCATCCAAAACTTGCCTTATTCACTAAGAAAATGCATGAAACTACCCTAAAACAGTAAAGAAAAGGTAAGTGAAACTGGCCTAGATGCCCTAGCATCAGATATAACCATTTGTTGTTCTCCAGAAATGGCCGAAATGCCAAAACATGGGAGAAAATAAAATGTGATAAATCTTTAGAGATCTTTTTTAACGGACCATATATACATATAAAATTTAAACCTTGTTAATGATCTAGATCCTTATTAGGATCTCTAAGTATAATATAATAAATTATTAAATAAAAAAAGATAAAAAGACTCTTTCTTTATTTAGTTTCTTTCGTATTGATGGATTCATTTTTCAATTGATTTGGCAATAATGACTGAAGGGATTACAAGTAATCCATGTCGATCTCTAAAGTATCTCTTTGTTACTACTCTTTATAGCTACATTGTTCTTTTTCTTTCTTATAATTCAAGTCATAGTTCAATCTTACTTCTCTTTTGTAATTTTAATTTCTTGTTGATGAATTTGATAATTAATGTTTGTTACATGCTTTCTTCAGTTATTATTGTGATTGAGATCATTTGTTGCTTTTAGTTTTCAAGCATTTTCTCATTTTTCTCATGTTTAATATTTTTGCCCACCAAGTGTTTGACAAAATGTCAATTATGATTTTGGGCTAGTTTTCTATCTCTTGGCTTGGGAAAAGTGAGCAATTGGGTTCCTAGAGTTAGAATGTCCAACATTTAGTGTCAATTCTTGGGTTGTTAGTTGTTCTTGTTCCCACTAACGCTAATTTGTTGCTAAGACAATTAGCAAGCAATTTAGGATTTGCGGGTTAAGAACACTTATGCTCATTTAACTTACTCTCCGATGTGAGGGTTAATCAAGTGAGATTAATCCATTCTAATTGTCATAGTTGTGGTTCCAACAAGGAAAGGACCCTTAGCTCACTCCAAGCCAAAATACCTTTTATGTTTAATTCTTTCATACATATTTACCGTACTCCCTTTTATACCTTACTTGTCTATATTACATAGTTAGTTCTTTAATTCCTTTATTAGTTTATTTATCACAATTTTGCATGTTCTTTTATTTCTTCATATATTTATCTCTTCATTGAAAACCCCTTGATTACCACAACCAGAATCGTACACTCATTGATCTTAAGTGTCCTTGGGAGATGACCCGAGAACTAAACACTCTCGGAATTGAATTGGTTTTGAATAGTGACATCTTTTGAATTCAAACTTTGATTGAGAGTTGATCGTGGGTTTGGGACTATACTTGCAACGCCAATTCTTTTTGAAAAAAAATTCTTAAACCCACTTCAGCCCCCATCAAGTTTTTGGCGCTGTTGCCGGGAAAATCACTTTACGTGTAATGAGTGCTATAGCTTTGGTTGTTGTAAATATGTGAATATTTGATTTTTGTTTGCTACTTGGCACTAATTGATAGATGGCGCCCCTATATAAGTAATGGTAGTAACTAACATTCTTGTTTGTTTAGTCTTAGGTAAATAGATATAATTAGAGTATATATTCATTTGCCTAGTGCTTTTATTAATATTGATGCTTTTTATCTTTTCTTTTCATCATGAGTTATTACCCTTTTGGCTTGAAGTCTAGTTGTTATCATGTTGTAGGGGGTGGTAATTCCAACAATAGTTCACATCGAGGTATGGGAGGCCAATTCGAGGAAGGGTCACAAGCAAGCCATTCTTGGCAATGAGGACCTTCGCAAGGGCCTTATTATCCTAATGTCTATCAATCTCTCATACCAAGTGGAACACAACATCATTACAATTTTTCCCATTCGTATGCTCACACTCCATACTCTCTATATGAGACACAACTACTATACTATCAAGCCCCTTTACCATTTCTACCACCAATCTCTTCTCAACCAACTTGCCCACTGCCATATATGGGACAACCTATCTTTTATCACCACCCGATTCACATCAACCTTCCTCAAGAGGAGCATAATCTCCAAGCTCTCATTCAAGAACAGTGAGAATTTCAAAGAAAACAAGACAATTGCATGGCAACACTTGCCAAGGTCTTGTCCCGTCTAACACCTCCTCACTTTGCACCTAGCAACCTTGCTCATCCACCACTTGGGACGCCTAGTGACCCACCCTTACCACCTTCATTAACCCCAAAGTCTAGCATTGATGCTATAACTCCAAAGGGAGGCGAGCCACTCCATGAGATAAACTCTCAATCCATTCTTCCTAAAGAGAAATCTATTGATGAAGGTGGGAAACTTGTTAAAGATGAAAGAGAGGATGAACTCAAGGTAGACAACCAACATGAGCTCCAAAAAGATTTAGTTGATGAAGAAAAGTCAAAGGTGGGAGATCTAGAAGATGAAGAAGATGACAGTACCTCACCAATTCCCTATGACCAAGAGGATAGGCTACCACACCAAAAAGCAAGGGAAAATTTGAAACCACTTCCACCCCATGTTAAATATGCATTTCTTGATGAGGAACATAAGTTCCTGGTGATAGTGGCAGCCGATCTTTCCAATCAAGAGGAACAACAACTTCTTGAGGTTATCCGAAAGTATAAGAAGGCGATTGGATGGAGCTTAAGTGACATTGTGGGAATAAGCCCTCAAGTGTGCTTTCATAAAATTTTCTTGGAAGAAGGTGCTAAGTCGGTCCGACAACTACAAAGACGGCTAAACCCCACAATCCTTGATGTAGTCAAGAAGGAAGTAATTTGCCTCTTGGAAGCGGACATCATCTACCCCATTTTAGACAGTGAATGGGTAAGTCCGGTCCAAGTAGTGCCGAAGAAATCTGGAGAAACCATGATGAAAACTAAAAGTGGAGAGCTTGTGGCCACCTGGATTCAAAACGCTTGCCGGGTGTACATTGATTACCGCCGTCTGAATCAAATAATGCGGAAGGACCATTGCCCGTTGCCGTTCATTGATCGAATATTGGATCGCTTGGCCGGTAAATCACAATACTACTTTTTAGATGGATATACAGGGTACTTCCAAATTCATATAGCTCCCGAGGATCAAGAGAAAACCACCTTCACTTGCCCCTTGGGAACCTTTGCATATAAGAGAATGCCATTTGGCTTATGCAATGCATCGACAATGTTCTAAAGGTGCATGACCAGTGTTTTCTCAGATCTTTTAGAGGATTTCATGGAAGTTTTCATGGACGATTTCAGCGTGTATGGTAGCTCCTTCGATGCTTGTCTAGGGAACTTAGCTAGGGTACTAGAACGATGCACCAATACTAACCTTGTATTAAATTTTGAAAAATGCCACTTTATGGTGAAACAATGTATAGTATTGGGTCATATTATATCTAAAGACGGAATCTCCATCAACCCAGCTAAGATTGATGTCATTTCGAGTCTATCTTACCCCTCCTCAGTGAGGGAGATCCGTTCTTTTCTTAGTCATGCAGGCTTTTATCGTCGGTTTATCAAGGATTTTAGCAAAGTTGCCTTACCCCTCTCCCGCCTACTTTAAAAGGATGTGGAATTTCATTTTGATGAGGATTGCAAAAAGGCTTTTGACGAGTTGAAGGAAGCATTGACAACAGCCCCTATTGTGCGAGCCCTAAATTAGGACCAACCTTTTAAGATCATGTGCGACGTATCGAACCACGCCGTAGGTGCCGTGCTAGCACAGCGCGATGGTAAAGCTCCTTACACTATAGCATATGCCTAAAAAACTTTAGATTCAGCCCAGTTGAATTACACCACTACCGAAAAAGAGCTTTTAGCCATTGTTTTTGCACTGGATAAGTTTCGACCTTATTTGCTAGGCTCCAAAGTGGTGGTGTATTCAGACCATGCCGCCTTGAAATATTTACTAAAGAAGAAAGAGTCAAAGCCTAGTCTCATTAGGTGGATATTACTTTTGCAAGAATTTGACTTGGAGATCAAGGATAGAAGTGGATCCCAAAATTTGGTAGCGGACCACTTAAGTCGGCTGAACATTTAACTCGGGATCCCACTCCTATCAGTGATTCATTTTCCTTAGATACCTTGCAAACAATATCCCAAAGTACCCCTTGGTTTCCCCCGATTGCTAATTACTTGGTCGCTCGCATTTTTCCCCCACAATTTTCAAAACATCAAAAAGATAAATTGAGAAGCGATGCTAAGTATTATCTTTGGAATGAACCACATCTGTGGAGGCATAGGGCGGATCAAGTAATTAGGAAGTGTGTATCAAAATTTGAGTTTCAGTCTATCCTTTTATTTTGCCACTCATCTGAGAGTGGGGGTCACTTCGGCCCACAAAGAACAGCGAGGAAGGTGCTAGATTGTGGATTCTAGTGGCCCACTTTGTTTAGGAATGCCAACCAGTTTTACAAATCCTGCCATCAATGCCAAAAATCTAGAAATGCCTCACAAAGAGATGAAATGCCCCAGCAACCCATGGTTTTTGTGAGATTTTTTATGTTTGGGTCATAGATTTCATGGGACCATTTCCAAATTCCAATGGGTTTGTTTATATTTTGTTAGCCGTGGATTACGTCTCAAAATGGGAGGAAACAATTCCTACCCGTTGCGATGACATTAATACCGTTGCTTCATTTTTGAAAAATAACATTATTTGTAGATTTGGGTCACCACGAGCTATCGTGAGCGACTAAGGAACCCATTTTTGCAATAGGAAAATTGAGGCGTTGATGAAAAATTACGGGGTAATTCACAAAGTTTCCACAGCCTATCACCCTCAAACCAACGGGCAAACGAAAGTATTCAACAGGAAGATCAAGAG
Organism: Arachis hypogaea; assembly: GCF_003086295.3. Classification (NCBI taxonomy): domain Eukaryota; kingdom Viridiplantae; phylum Streptophyta; class Magnoliopsida; order Fabales; family Fabaceae; genus Arachis; species Arachis hypogaea. The sequence continues at coordinate 43,750,610 of NC_092040.1, forward strand.
AATCTTGAAAAAAGTGGTTAACCCACAAAGAAAGAATTGGAGTTCCAGATTGGGGGATGCATTATGGGTATATAGGACTGCTTACAAGACCCTAATCGGGATGAGTCCCTTTCGTATTGTTTTTGGGAAGCCTTGTAATTTCCCAGTGGAAATCCAACATAGAGCCTATCGGGCGGTGAAGAATTGTAATCTGGACTTAAAGGGGGCGGGAATGGAACGTAAGCTCCAATTGGAGGAATCAGAATGTCTTAGGTTAGAAGCATATGAGACTGCACAGTTCTACAAGGAAAAAGCCAAGACATTCCATGACCAAAATATTAGAAGGAAGAGCTTTAAGATAGGTGATGAGGTGCTTGTCTACAATTGGAGGATGCGATTGATGCCCGGAAAGCTGAGATCTAGGTGGGACGGTCCATTCAAGGTAGTGGATGTCAAGCCTTATGGAGTGGTGGAAGTGATTCACCCTATCAATGGAACCAAATTCAAAATCAATGGTCATAGGGCAAAACTCTATCACACTAAACCAAAGGACGCCAAGGAGTTGGATATTTTCTTCCTTGGAGAAGTTTCAAAGTGACCAATGAAGCCATGCAAAGTCCAACTTAGGACTATAAACCAAAGTGCTTGGTGGGAGACACCCCCCCATGGTAACATTATTCCAACTTTACCTTTTGTTTATAACTCTTTGATTTAGTTGCTTTCTTATGATATGATGATAAGTTTGGTTTGGTGTCTTTGAGTTGAATAAGTTGAATTGCTTGTGGATCATGAATTTATGCATGTTTGAATGATTTGGGATTGATATGTTGATGTACAAAGGATTGGTACCTTGGTTTTGAAAAGAAATTTTTTTTGTGAAACAGGGCATTTGTGCATACGCACCCAGCTGTGCGTGCGCACAAAACTGTGATTTTCGATATCTGTGCACACGCACAAGCCTGTGTGCTCGCACACCCTTTGCAGTGCCCTCGGGACGCAGTGCCTGCACAGCCTGTGCGTAGGCGCTGCCTTGTTTTTCTTGACCTGTGCGTGCACACCGAACTGTGCGTACACACGTGTCTCCCTTTTGCGCTGCCTGTGCGGCCGCACAGACGTGTGCATCTGTACGCCAATTGACAGCCCCTCTATTGGGAGTGCTGGCATGGGTTGTGCACGTGAACAGCCCCTCTATCTTTGCTTTTGTGCGTGCGCACGGACCTGTGTGTGAACGCCCACATGATTTTTCCTCTAAAGCAATTTCTTTTCAAAAAGAAAAAACATAGAGAGAGGAAAGCCTTTTGTGCGAGCGCACGTCCTCGTGCGTCCGCACACTCCAAACGCATCCTCTGTTCGTAGCGATCGCACGCAGTGTGCGTTCGCAACCCTCTAATTTTTTGGCTTCTGTGCATGCGCATAGGTCTTTGTGCGTATGCACACGATGTGTTCTTGGCAATAACAGGGCAAGTTTCCCTATTGAGCAGCAGCCTTCTTCTTTTCTTCTTCTCTCCATTGCTGCTCCTTCTCTCCTCTGGCCAGCCCTTTAGGCAACCTTGCCGCCAGCCGCCGCCGCCGTCAGCCACCACCATCCCTCTCTCTCTCTCTCTCTCATACTCTCTCTCTCTGTCTCTCTCTCTCTCTCTTACTTCTCTTTCTTTCTTTCTTCTCTTTCTCTTTTCTTTCCTCACCATCGGTGAGTGTTTTCTCCTCCAATGCTTTCTCTGGCGAGCTTACCACCGTAAATTCGTAGTGGCTATAAGGAGTGTCATTGTTGCCTTCCTAATTCTTTTTTTTCTTCTCTTCTTCAACCTTTAATTTTCAGGTTCATATCTTCTTTTTATGTGATTTTCAAATTGTTTTTGTTTTCTTTTCATGTTGCTTAGATTGTAATTGTTGCTTTCTTTGTTTTTCTTTGTATTGCAAGTATTGCAAGTATTGATATTTGATTGTTGGGTTGATTATGATTGAATTTGAGAATTGATTGTGATAAGTTTGAACATTGCATACCACATGTTTGATAAAATGCCTCATTGAACATTTTGTTTGATTTATATGACATGGCCATCATATGCTTTCAATCTATCTCTTGTTAGGTATATTGTATAAATTGTGCAACTCCAATTATGACTTTAAATGATAGTCAAGTTGAATTTATCAATGCATTTCCTTGTTTGTAAGGTTTGAGTTCCAAACACCTACATCTTTCATGACATGTGCACTTTGTTGATGGGTGATTTTGGTTGTAAATGCATTGTGTTGCGAAATTTAAGTTTCATTGTTCATCTTGGAATTTAGACTAAGTGATCACTTTACAAATGTTTAACTTTTGATGATGTCTTGATCAAACATCTTTTGGCTTTAATTCAAGAATATTGTACATATGATTACCACTTCTTAAGGATGAACAATCGACATTTTACTTTGAGAGAATGGTCATTGTTGTTGTACAACACTTTTGTTAATGAACTTTCATGCCAACAACCTCAATAACCATTCCATTCAAAGAATTCATATGAATCCTATGGTGCTTGCTTGAAGTTGCTTTCATGTTCATGCCTTATATTTGTAACTTAAGCACTTAATTGGGAAGCATTGAGCTTTGAGTTGCCTAAGAGTGTGATTACCGTTGTATCCGGCCGGTGTGTGTGTGTTCCAACCGCGTGCACCCTTGGAATACACACATTGTCTTTATTATAAATCACACTATTTTACAAAATCTTCCAATTAAGAATTCAATTTTCTTGATTTTATTGGTGCTTCCTGATGAGCGGATAATTTATACGCTTTTTGGCATTGTTTTTAGGTAGTTTTTAGTAAGATCTAGCTACTTTTAGGGATGTTTTTATTAGTTTTTATGCAAAATTCACATTTCTGGACTTTACTATGAGTTTATGTGTTTTTCTGTGATTTCAGGTATTTTCTGGCTGAAATTGAGGGACCTGAGCAAAAATCTTATCAGAGGCTGAAAAATGACTGCAGATGCTGTTAGATTCTGACCTCCCTGAACTCGAAATGGATTTTCTGGAGCTACGGAACTCCAAATGGCACGTTCTCAATTGAGTTGGAAATTAGACATCCAGGGCTTTCCATCAATATATAATAGTTCATACTTTATTCGAGCTTAGACAATGCAAACTGGTGTTCAACGCCAGTTCCATACTGCATTCTGGAGTAAAACGCCAGAAACACGTCATAAACCAGAGTTAAACGCCAAAAACACATTACAACTTGGAGTTTAACCCCAAGAGAAGCCTCTGCACATGTAAAGCTCAAGCTCAGCCCAAGCACACACCAAAGTGGACCCCGGAAGTAGATTTCTGCACTTAGACTTATTTCTGTAAAACCTAGTAGCTAGTCTAGTATAAATAGAACTTTTTACTATTGTATTTTCATCGAGGGGATTATCTTTTGGATTATCTTTTGATCCTTTGATCACGTTTTGGAGGCTAGCCTCTCGGCCGTGCCTGGACTATCATCACTTATGTATTTTCAACGGTGGAGTTTCTACACACCATAGATTAAGGGTGTAGAGCTCTGCTGTTCCTCGAGTATTAATGCAATTACTACTATTTTCTATTCAATTCACACTTATTCTTATTCTAAGATATTCATTCGCACTACAACCTGAAGAATGTGATGATCCATGACACTCATCACAATTCTCACTTATGAACACGTGCCTGACAAACACTTCCGTTCTACCTGCGAAAGCTAGAGTGTTTATCTCTTGGATTCCTGGTTCACGACGCATGGTTGCCTCTCCTGACAACAGAGCCTTCCATTCCGTGAGATCAGAGTCTTCGTGGTATAAGCTAGAATTACTGGCAGCCATTCCTAAGATCCGGAAAGTCTAAACCTTTTCTGTGGTATTCTGAGTAGGATTTGAGATGGGATGATTGTGACGAGCTTCAAATTCACGAGTGTTGGGCGTAGTGACAGATGCAAAAGAATCACTAGATTCTATTCCAACATGATCGAGAACCGACAGATGTTTAGCCGTGCGGTGACAGTGCACCTGGACCATTTTCACTGAGAGAACGGGAGGTAGCCATTGACGCCGGTGAAACCTGAACATACAGCTTGCCATGGAAAGGAGTAAGAATGATTGGATGAAAGCAATAGGAAAGCAGAGATTCAAAAAGAACACAGTATCTTCATGCGCTTATCTGAAATTCCCACCAATGAATTACATAAGTATCTCTATCTTTATTTTATGCTTTATTTATCTTTATATTCGAAAACCATTATAACCATTTGAATTTGCCTGACTAAAATTTACAAGATGACCATAGCTTGCTTCAAGCCGACAATCTCCGTGGGATCGACCCTTACTCACGTAAGGTTTATTACTTGGACGACCTAGTGCACTTGCAGGTTAGTTGTGCGAAGTTGTGAAGAATGTGTGTGAACCATAGTATTGTGCACCAAGTTTTTGGAGCCATTGCTAGGAATTGTTCGAGTTGTGAAAAGTATGAGTCACAATTTTGCCTATCACTTCCTCTTTGATCTTATATTATTGTTGCCCTATGATCTTGAAAATCTTTTGTTTTCTTTTTAGGATGCAGAAGAAAGGTAAGGCACCGGTTACTCTATCGGTTGTGCAACCTATACCTTGCCCATCTAGCACTTACTTCATGGACCACCTAAGTGATAACCCAAATGTCTTGATTAACCGAAAAGCCGACTTCCAATATGAGAAATTTGAGAAAAGGACAACTCATTGGGAATGGACGCTTAAGGTTCCAAGTAAATACAAGGTGGTCATCCATGAACGAATTGCCTCGCTTCATTGGGAGTTTCTTGAGTGAGACCCAATTGAAGTTAATGAAACCATGGTGCGGGAATTCTATGCCAACTACCAAACTTGGGAGGTGGAGTCGGTATTCCTCCGGGAAAAAAGGTTGGACACTTCCAACCAAGCTCTAGAAGCTATTCTGAAGATCCCTCACATTCCGCCTGAGAGGAATGACTATCTCAGAATCAAAGGAAATGTGTTTAAGGGGATAATGTCTTTGGCTCCTATTCTTGAGAGAATTGGCCGTTCTGGTGCTTCATGGGAGTTTAGTAAAGGGAGAAAATCTGTTCCCACTAGTATTGCTTACTCTAAGTTGAATGTCGAGGCTCGTATTTGGCATTAAATTGTGGCGGACTACATTATTCCTAGCACCCATGCTACCCATGTCCGATTCAAGACTGCTTTGCTACTTCAGGCTATTATGAAAGGAAAGAACATAGCCATTGTACCTTTAATATGCACATCGATTTGGAAACTGATTGAGAAAAAGAAGATCAACATCCCTTTTTCATCGATGGTGATGCGTTTGGCAAAAGCAGTGGGGGTAGAGAGGCAACCGATGGACATCATATTCGAGTTCCAAGAGGCAACAAGTTCATTTTGAGGGGAGATTTGGAAGGATTAACAAAGAAAACACCCTCCAAGAGGAAGGCACCCACAACACCACTATCAAGTCTACTGATGAGCGGATAATTTGTACGCTTTTTGGCATTGTTTTTAGTATGTTTTTAGTATGATCTAGTTAGTTTTTAATATATTTTTATTAGTTTTTAGTTAAAATTCACTTTTCTGGACTTTACTCTGAGTTTGTGTATTTTTCTGTGATTTCAGGTATTTTCTGGCTGAAATTGAGGGACCTGAGCAAAAATCGGATTCAGAGACTAAAAAGGACTGCAGATGCTGTTGGATTCTGACCTCCCTGCACTCGAAGCGGATTTTCTGGAGCTACAGAAGCCCAATTGGCGCGCTCTCAATGGCGTTGGAAAGTAGAAATCCTGGGCTTTCCAGTAATATATGATAGTCCATACTTTGCCCAAGATTTGATGGCCCAAACCGGTGTTCAAAGTCACCCTCAGAATTTCCAGCGTTAAACGCCGGAACTGGCACAAGAATGGGAGTTAAACACCCAAACTGGCATAAAAGCTGGCGTTTAACTCCAAGAAGAGTCTCTACACGAAAATGCTTCAATGCTCAGCCCAAGCACACACCAAGAGGGCCCGGAAGTGGATTTTTATGTCATTTACTCATCTCTATAAACCCTAGGCTACTAGTTCTCTATAAGTAGGACCTTTTACTATTGTATTGAGATATCGGGGTAGCTACCTTTGTTCTTATGCTATCTTAGATCATTGAGAGGCTGGCCATTCGGCCATGCCTAGACCTTGTTCTTATGTATTTTCAACGGTGGAGTTTCTACACACCATAGATTAAGGTGTGGAGCTCTGCTGTACCTCGAGTATTAATGCAATTACTATTGTTCTTCTATTCAATTCCGCTTGTTCTTGTTCCAAGATATCACTTGTTCTTCAACTTGATGAATGTGATGATCCGTGACATTCATCATCATTCTCACCTATGAACGTGTGCCTGACAACCACCTCCGTTCTACCTTAGATTGGGTGAATATCTCTTGGATTCCTGATACACGATGCATGGTTGATCGCCTGACAACCGAGTGCTCGCCTGACAACCGAGCCAGCCATTCCGTGAGATCAGAGTCTTCGTGGTATAGGCCAGAACTGATGGCGGCATTCAAGAGAATCCGGAAGGTCTAACCTTGTCTATGGTATTCTGAGTAGGATTCAATGATTGAATGACTGTGACGAGCTTTAAACTCCTGAAGGCGGGGCGTTAGTGACAGACGCAAAAGAATCACTGGATTCTATTCCGGCCTGATTGAGAACCGACAGATGGATAGCCGTGCCGTGACAGGGTGCGTTGAACATTTCCACTGAGAGGATGGGAGGTAGCCACTGACAACGGTGAAACCCTTGCATAAGCTTGCCATGGAAAGGAGTAAGAAGGATTGGATGAAGACAGTAGGAAAGCAGAGAGACGAAAGGGACAAGCATCTTCATACGCTTATCTGAAATTCCTACCAATGAATTACATAAGTATCTCTATCTTTATCTTTATGTTTTCGTATATCATCATTCATATCCATTTGAGTCTGCCTGACTAAGATTTACAAGGTGACCATAGCTTGCTTCATACCAAAAATCTCTGTAGGATCGACCCTTACTCGCGTAAGGTTTATTACTTGGACGACCCAGTACACTTGCTGGTTAGCTGTGCGAAGTTGTGTTTATGCCATGGTATTGAACACCAAGTTTTTGGTTTCATCACCGGGGATTAATTGAGTTGTGAAAAGTATTGATCACAATTTCGCATACCAAGTTTTTGGCGCCGTTGCCGGGGATTGTTCGAGTATGGACAACTGACGGTTCATCTTGTTGCTTAGATTAGGTATTTTTCTTCAGAGCTCTTAAGAATGAATTCTAGTGTTTCAAGGTGATGTTCTTATCATCACCAAAGCTGATTGATCTTCATCAATTTAGCTCTTGAATGCAATGTTCTGCTGAAGCTTGGCTAGCCATGTCTAATTTCTTTAGACTGAAGCTTTAGACTAACATTGCTTGATTCCTGGAATTCTTGTTAAGAATTTTGATACCTTTATTTTCTTTTTCCACTTAATTTTCGAAAAAGCACAAAAAAATTTACAAAATCATAAAAACCAAAAATATTTTTCCTGTTGAGACTCTATTCTCATTTTAAGTTTGGTGTCAATTGCATGTTTCTGTTCCTCTTGCATTCATGCATGTGTCTTCATTAATCTTCAAGTTGTTCTTGAAAATTTCATTGCTCTGATCTTTGAATTCTATTGACTTGAGTGTTTTTGTGTCTCATATGCATTCTCATTTTGTTAGTGTCAGTAGTATACAAACTGCTAAGTTTGGTGTCTTGCATGCATTGTTATTTGATTTTAGTTACATTTTGATTATTAAAAATCCAAAAATATTTTTAATTTGTGTCTTTTCAAGTCAATAATACAGAGAATTGAAGATTCAGAACATACTACAGAGGAATTACACAGAAAAAGCGGGGCGTTCAAAATGCCCAGTGAAGAAGGGCAAACTGGCGTTTAAACGCCAGCCAGGGTGCCTGGCTGGGCGTTTAACGCCCAAAAGGGTAGTAGTTTGGGCGTTAAACGCCAGAATGTGCACCATTCTGGGCGTTTAACGCCAGGATGGCACAAGAGGGAAGATTTTGTTTTCAATGCAAATTTTTTTTCAAGTTTTCAAAATCTTTTCAAAATCAAATCTTTTTCAAATCATATCTTTTCAATCAAATCTTTTTCAAATTCAATTTCTTTCTATTTTCAAGGATACTTGCTATCAATTAATGATTTGATTCAACATTTCAAGTATGTTTCCTTTTCTATTGAGAAAGGTTTAATGTTTGAATCATATCATTTCTTGATAGCCAAGTCATTAATTTTCAAATCTTTTTTTTTAAAATGTTTTTCAAATCATATCTTCTCAATCACATCTTTTTAAAACCAATCATATCTTCTTAACCACATCTTTTTCAAAATAACTTTCAATCAAATCTTTTTGATTTCTAATTTCAAATTCTTTTTCAAAAATCACTTGATTTCTTTTCCACTCTTGGTTTTCGAAAATCAATTAAGGTTTTTCAAAATGTTCTCAAAATCTTTGACTTAATTTTCGAAAATTACTTCTCCTCTTCTCACATCCTTCTATTTATGGACTAACACTATTCCTTAATGCAAAATTCGAACTCCATCTTCTTTGATAAGTTCGAATTTTCTACTTCTGCCTTCTATTTTTCTTTTCCTCTGACACCTCAAGGAATCTCTATACTGTGACATAGAGGATTCCACATTTTCTTGTTCTCTTCTCTTTCTTATGAGCAGGACCAAGGACAAAAGCATTCTTGTTGAGGCTGATCCTGAACCTGAAAGGACCTTGAAGCGAAAGCTAAGAGAAGCCAAGGCACAACTCTCTGTAGAGGACCTAACAGAAATCTTCAAAGAAGAAGAACCCATGGCAGCCGAAAACAACAATAATGCCAACAATGCAAGGAAGGTGCTGGGTGACTTTACTGCACCTACTCCCGACTTATATGGGAGAAGCATCTCTATCCCTGCCATTGGAGCAAACAACTTTGAGCTTAAGCCTCAATTAGTTTCTCTAATGCAACAGAATTGCAAGTTCCGTGGACTTCCATTGGAAGATCCTCATCAGTTTTTAGCTGAGTTCTTGCAAATTTGTGACACTGTCAAGACTAATGGGGTTGACCCTGAGGTCTACAGACTTATGCTATTTCCTTTTACTGTAAGAGACAGAGCTAGAATATGGTTGGACTCACAACCTAAAGAAAGCCTGAACTCTTGGGAAAAGCTAGTCAATGCCTTCTTGGCAAAGTTCTTTCCACCTCAAAAATTGAGTAAGCTTAGAGTGGAAGTCCAAACCTTCAGACAGAAGGAAGGAGAATCCCTCTATAAAGCTTGGGAAAGATACAAACAATTAATCAGAAAGTGTCCCACTGATATGCTTTCTGAATGGAGCATCATTGGAATTTTCTATGATGGTCTCTCTGAAATATCCAAGATGTCTTTGGATAGCTCTGCTGGAGGATCTCTTCATCTGAAGAAGACGCCTACAGAAGCTCAAGAGCTGATTGAAATGGTTGCAAATAACCAATTCATGTACACTTTTGAAAGGAATTCTGTGAACAATGGGACCAATTAGAAGAAAGGAGTTCTTGAGATTGACACTCTAAATGCCATACTGGCTCAGAATAAAATATTGACTCAACAAGTTAATATGATTTCTCAAAGTCTGTCTGGAATGCAAAATGCACCAAGCAGTACTAAGGAAGCTTCATCTGAAGAAGAAGCTTATGATCCTGAGAACCCTTCAATAGAAGAGGTGAATTACATGGGAGAACCCTATGGAAACACCTACAATCCCTCATGGAGAAATCATCCAAATCTCTCATGGAAGGATCAACAGAGACCTCAACAAGGTTTCAACAACAATAATGGTGGAAGAAACAGGTTTAGCAATAGCAAGCCTTTTCCATCATCTTCTCAGCAACAGACAGAGAGTTCTAAGCAGAACACCTCTGACTTAGCAACCATGGTCTCTGATCTAATCAAAACCACTCAAAGTTTCATGACTGAAACAAGGTCCTCCATTAGAAATTTGGAGGCACAAGTGGGTCAGCTGAGCAAGAAAATTACTGAACTCCCTCCTAGTACTCTTCCAAGCAATACAGAAGAAAATCCAAAAGGAGAATGCAAGGCCATCAACATGGCCGAATTTAGAGAGGAGGAAGAGGCAGTGAACGCCACTGAGGAAGACCTCAATGGACGTCCACTGGCCTCCAATGAGTTCCCCAATGAGGAACCATGGGAATCTGAGGCTCAAAATGAGACCATAGAGATTCCATTAGACTTACTTCTGCCGTTCATGAGCTCTGATGAGTATTCTTCCTCTAAAGAGGATGAATATGTCACTGAAGAGCAAGTTGCTAAATACCTTGGAGCAATCATGAAGCTGAATGACAAGTTATTTGGTAATGAGACTTGGGAGGATGAACCCCCTTTGCTCACCAAAGAACTGGATGACTTGTCTAGGCAGAAACTGCCTCAAAAGAGACAGGATCCTGGGAAGTTTTCAATACCTTGTACCATAGGCACCATGACCTTCAAGAAGGCCTTGTGTGACTTAGGGTCAAGTGTAAACCTCATGCCTCTCTCTGTAATGGAGAAGCTAAGGATCTTTGAGGTGCAAGCTGCAAAAATCTCACTAGAGATGGCAGACAATTCAAGAAAACAAGCCTATGGACTTGTAGAGGATGTTCTGGTAAAAGTTGAAGACCATTACATCCCTGCTGATTTCATAGTCCTAGAGACTGGGAAGTGCATGGATGAATCCATCATCCTTGGCAGACCCTTCCTAGCCACAGCAAAGGCTGTGATTGATGTTGATAGAGGAGAATTGATCATTCAAGTGAATGAGGAATCCTTTGTGTTTGAGGCTCAAGGATATCCCTCTATCATCATGGAGAGGAAGCATGAAGAGCTTCTCTCAAAACAGAGCAACACAGAGCCCCCACAGTCAAACTCTAAGTTTGGTGTTGGGAGGCCACAACCAACTTTTAAGTTTGGTGTTGAACCCCCACATTCAAACTCTAAGTTTGGTGTTGGGAGGTTCCAACATTGCTCTGAGCATCTCTGAGGCTCCATGAGAGCCCTCTGTCAAGCTACTGACATTAAAGAAGCGCTTGTTGGGAGGCAACCCAATGTTATATTTTATCTATTTTCCTTTGTTATTTTATGTTCTTTTGTAGGTTAATGATCATGAGAAGTCACAAAATCAATTGAAAAAGCAAAAACAGAATGAAAAACAGAAAGAAAAACAGCACACCCTGGAGGAGAGCGTGCTGGCGTTTAAACGCCAGTAAGGCTAGCTGTTGGGCGTTTAACGCCCAGTCTGGCACCATTCTGGGCGTTTAACGCCAGAAAGGGGCACCAGACTGGCGTTAAACGCCAGGAAAGGGCAAGCTCTTGGCGTTAAACGCCAGAAATGGGCACCAGCCCGGCGTTTAACGCCAGAATTGGCCAGAAACGCATTTTTGCATGCCATTTGGTGCAGGGATGACTTTTCCTTGACACCTCAGGATCTGTGGACCCCACAGGATCCCCACCTACCCTACCACTCTCTCTCTTCTTCACCCATTCACCAATCACCTCAACACCTCTTCCCCAAAAACCCTTCACCTATCAAATCCCATCTTTCTCTTCACCACTCACATCCATCCTTCATAAAACCCCACCTACCTCACCCTTCAAATTCAAACCACTTTCCCACCCAAACCCACCCATACATGACCGAACCCTATACCTTGCCCATCTAGCACTTACTTCATGGACCACCTAAGTGATTACCCAAATGTCTTGATTAACCGAAAAGTCGACTTCCAATATGAGAAATTTGAGAAAAGGACAACTCATTGGGAATGGACGCTTAAGGTTCCAAGTAAATACAAGGTGGTCATCCATGAACGAATTGCCTCGCTTCATTGGGAGTTTCTTGAGTGAGACCCAATTGAAGTTAATGAAACCATGGTGCGGGAATTCTATGCCAACTACCAAACTTGGGAGGTGGAGTCGGTATTCCTCCGGGAAAAAAGGTTGGACACTTCCAACCAAGCTCTAGAAGCTATTCTGAAGATCCCTCACATTCCGCCTGAGAGGAATGACTATCTCAGAATCAAAGGAAATGTGTTTAAGGGGATAATGTCTTTGGCTCCTATTCTTGAGAGAATTGGCCGTTCTGGTGCTTCATGGGAGTTTAGTAAAGGGAGAAAATCTGTTCCCACTAGTATTGCTTACTCTAAGTTGAATGTCGAGGCTCGTATTTGGCATTAAATTGTAGCGGACTACATTATTCCTAGCACCCATGCTACCCATGTCCGATTCAAGACTGCTTTGCTACTTCAGGCTATTATGAAAGGAAAGAACATAGCCATTGTACCTTTAATATGCACATCGATTTGGAAACTGATTGAGAAAAAGAAGATCAACATCCCTTTTTCATCGATGGTGATGCGTTTGGCAAAAGCAGTGGGGGTAGAGAGGCAACCGATGGACATCATATTCGAGTTCCAAGAGGCAACAAGTTCATTTTGAGGGGAGATTTGGAAGGATTAACAAAGAAAACACCCTCCAAGAGGAAGGCACCCACAACACCACTATCAAGTCTACTGATGAGCGGATAATTTGTACGCTTTTTGGCATTGTTTTTAGTATGTTTTTAGTATGATCTAGTTAGTTTTTAGTATATTTTTATTAGTTTTTAGTTAAAATTCACTTTTCTGGACTTTACTATGAGTTTGTGTGTTTTTCTGTGATTTCAGATATTTTCTGGCTGAAATTGAGGGACCTGAGCAAAAATCTGATTCAGAGACTAAAAAGGACTGCAGATGCTGTTAGATTCTGACCTCCCTGCACTCGAAGCAGATTTTCTGGAGCTACAGAAACTCAATTGGCGCGCTCTCAACGGCGTTAGAAAGTAGACATCCTGGGCTTTTTAGCAATATATGATAGTCCATACTTTGCCCAAGATTTGATGGCCCAAACCGGCGTTCAAAGTCACCCTCAGAATTTCCAGCGTTAAACGCCGGAACTGGCACAAGAATGGGAGTTAAACGCCCAAACTGGCATAAAAGCTGGCGTTTAACTCCAAGAAGAGTCTCTACACGAAAATGCTTCAATGCTCAGCCCAAGCACACACCAAGAGGGCCCAGAAGTGGATTTTTATGTCATTTACTCATCTCTATAAACCCTAGGCTACTAGTTCTCTATAAGTAGGACCTTTTACTATTGTATTGAGATATCGGGGTAGCTACCTTTGTTCTTATGCTATCTTAGATCATTGGGAGGCTGGCCATTCGGCCATGCCTAGACCTTGTTCTTATGTATTTTCAACGGTGGAGTTTCTACACACCATAGATTAAGGTGTGGAGCTCTGCTGTACCTCGAGTATTAATGCAATTACTATTGTTCTTCTATTCAATTCCGCTTGTTCTTGTTCCAAGATATCACTTGTTCTTCAACTTGATGAATGTTATGATCCGTGACACTCATCATCATTCTCACCTATGAACGTGTGCCTGACAACCACCTCCGTTCTACCTTAGATTGGGTGAATATCTCTTGGATTCCTGATACACGATGCATGGTTGATCGCCTGACAACCGAGTGCTCGCCTGACAACCGAGCCAGCCATTCCGTGAGATCAGAGTCTTCGTGGTATAGGCCAGAACTGATGGCGGCATTCAAGAGAATCCGGAAGGTCTAACCTTGTCTGTGGTATTCTGAGTAGGATTCAATGATTGAATGACTGTGACGAGCTTCAAACTCCTGAAGGCGGGGCGTTAGTGACAGACGCAAAAGAATCACTGGATTCTATTCCAGCCTGATTGAGAACCGACAGATGGATAGCCGTGCCATGACAGGGTGCGTTGAACATTTCCACTGAGAGGATGGGAGGTAGCCACTGACAACGGTGAAACCCTTGCATAAGCTTGCCATGGAAAGGAGTAAGAAGGATTGGATGAAGACAGTAGGAAAGCAGAGAGACGGAAGGGACAAGCATCTTCATACGCTTATCTGAAATTCCTACCAATGAATTATATAAGTATCTCTATCTTTATCTTTATGTTTTCGTATATCATCATTCATATCCATTTGAGTCTGCCTGACTAAGATTTACAAGGTGACCATAGCTTGCTTCATACCAACAATCTCTGTGGGATCGACCCTTACTCGCGTAAGGTTTATTACTTGGACGACCCAGTACACTTGCTGGTTAGCTGTTGATGAGCGGATAATTTATATGCTTTTTGGCATTGTTTTTAGTATGTTTTTAGTATAATCTAGTTAGTTTTTAGTATATTTTTATTAGTTTTTAGCTAAAATTCACTTTTCTGGACTTTACTATGAGTTTGTGTGTTTTTCTGTGATTTCAGGTATTTTCTGGCTGAAATTGAAGGTTCTGAGCAAAAATCTGATTCAGAGACTGAAAAGGACTGCAGATGCTGTTGGATTCTGACCTCCCTGCACTCGAAGTGGATTTTCTGGAGCTACAGAAGCCCAATTGGCGCGCTCTCAACGGCGTTGGAAAGTAGACATCCTGGGCTTTCCAGCAATATATGATAGTCCATACTTTGCCCAAGATTTGATGGCCCAAACCGGCGTGGCAAATCAGCCTCAGAAATTCCAGCGTTTAACGCTGGAACTGGCATAAAACTTGGAGTTAAACGCCCAAACTGGCATAAAAGCTGGCGTTTAACTCCAGAAAAGGTCTCTACACGAAAATACTTCATTGCTCAGCCCAAGCACACACCAAGTGGACCCAGAAGTGGATTTTTACGTCATTTACTCATTTCTGTATACCTTAGGTTACTAGTTTACTATTAATAGGATCGTTGGATATTGTATCAGTACCTCATGACACTTTACACCTTTCTTTGTATACTTTCCACAGCATGAGTCTCTAAACCCCATGGTTGGGGGTGAGGAGCTCTGCTGTGTCTTGATGGATTAATGCAATTACTACTGTTTCTCATTCAATCATGCTTGCTTCCATTCTAAGATAATACTTGTTCTTAACCCGGATGAATGTGATGATCCGTGACAATCATCATCATTCTCAACTATGAACGTGTGCCTGACAACCACCTCCGTTCTACCTTAGATTAAGTAGTTATCTCTTGGATTCTTTAATCGGAATCTTCGTGGTATAAGCTAGAACTGATGGCGGCATTCAAGAGAATCCGGAAGGTCTAAACCTTGTCTGTGGTATTCTGAGTAGGATTCAATGATTGAATGACTGTGACGTGCTTCAAACTCCTAGCAGGCGGGGCGTTAGTGACAGACGCAAAAGAATCATTGGATTCTATTCCGGCCTGACCGAGAACCGACAGATGATTAGCCATGCTGTGACAGAGCATAGGAACATTTTCACTGAGAGGATGGGAGGTAGCCATTGACAACGGTGAAACCCTACATACAGCTTGCCATGGAAGGAGGCCTGTGTGTTTGATGAAGAAGACAGTAGGAAAGCAGAGGTTCAGAAGATAGAGCATCTCCAAAACCTCAACCTATTCTCCATTACTGCAAAACAAGTAACCATTTCATGTTCTTTTGCTTTTCACAATCAATCCTGATAATTTCTGATATCCTGACTAAGATTTACAAGATAACCATAGCTTGCTTCAAGCCGACAATCTCCGTGGGATCGACCCTTGCTCACGCAAGGTATTACTTGGACGACCCAGTGCACTTGCTGGTTAGTTGTGCGGAGTTGCAAAAGTGTGATTGCAATTTCGTGCACCATGTTTTTGGCGCCGTTGCCGGGGATTGTTCGAGTTTGGACAACTGACGGCTTATCTTGTTGCTTAGATTAGGACTGTTTTATTTTTGTTGGTTTAGAGTCTTTTAGTTGAGTCTAGTTTCATATTTTAAGTTTGGTGTCAATTGCATGTTTTTGTTTTTCTTTTAATTTTCGAATTTGCATGTTCTTAGTCCCTTTTTGATTCATAAAAATTCTAAGTTTGGTGTCCTCTTTGTGTTTTTCCCTTAAAAATTTTCGAAAATTAGTGTTTGATTTTCTAAAAATTTTAAATTTGGTGTCATTTTGTTGTTTTTCTCTTTCCTCTTTTCAAAAATCAAATCTTTTTCATAAAAATTTTTCAATCATATCTTTTTAATTGCTCTTTTCAAAATCTTTTTAATTAACTAATTGATTCAGTTCTCAATTTGCTTTGATCTTATGTTCTTTTTGATTTTCGAATTTTTATCTTAATTTCCTTTTATTTTATTTTATTTTTTTCGTTTAATTCAAAAATAAATAAATATATCTATTTGCAATCCATTATGGATCTAAGTGGGATTGATCAGTCCAAAAGGACTCTGGGGTCATATGCTAACCCCATTACAGCTGCATATGGGAGTAGCATATGTACACCTCCCATCAAAGCAAGCAGCTTTGAGCTAAATCCTCAACTCATTATCATAGTGCAGCAAAATTGCCAGTATTCCGGTCTTCCACAGGAAGAACCTACTGAGTTTCTGGCACAGTTTTTACAAATTGCTGACACAGTACATGATAAAGAGGTGGATCAGGATGTCTACAGATTACTACTGTTTCCATTTGCTGTAAAAGATCAAGCTAAAAGGTGGTTGAATAACCAACCCACAGCAAGTATAAAGACATGGAAACAGTTATCAGACAAATTCCTGAATCACTTTTACCCTCCAAAAAGGATGACACAGCTAAGGCTAGACATCCAAGGCTTTAAACAAGAGGATAATGAATCCCTTTATAATGCCTGGGAGAGGTATAGAGGTATGCTAAGAAAGTGCCCCTCTGAAATGTTTTCAGAGTGGGTACAGTTAGACATTTTCTACTATGGGCTTACAGAAAAAGCTCAGATGTCTTTAGACCACTCAGCTGGTGGATCTATACACATGAGGAAGACAATTGAAGAAGCTCAAGAACTTATAGACACTGTTGCTAGAAACCAATATTTGTACTCTAGCAATGAGTTCTCTCCAAAAGAGGAAGTCATGACAGTAGTCACTGACCCTAGTCCTCAAGAACAGATAATTGAGCTTAATCAACAATTGCTCCTGATGACAGAACAGTTAGCAGACCTTAAAGAGATGCTCCATGAAACTAAAGTTGCTAACAAGAGCATAGAACTGCAGTTGAATCAAGCAAAACAGCAAATATCTAAACAGATAACAGAGGAATGTCAAGCGGTTCAATTGAGGAGTGGAAAGACCCTGAATAACACTCCTCAAAAGAGTAAAAAGCCAAACAAGGAACAATTGACAGAGGACAACCAAACCACTATTCAAAATCCCTCTGAGGACAATAAGAGCCCAGAGAGGAATGTTATTGGCGTTCAAATGCCAGAAAGGGAAGGAAAGCTGGCGTTAAACGCCCATTCCTTGCCCAGTTCTGGCGTTCAGACGCCAGAAAAGGGGGAAAAGTTGGCGTTAAACGCCCAATTTCCACCCAATCCTGGCGTTCAGACGCCTAGGGAGAATCAGACACCTGAGAGTGCTGACAGTAATCCCTCTAACAAGGCTTCTTCAACCACTTCTGTAAGGAATAAACCTGCAGCATCTAAGGTTGAAGAATATAAAGCCAAAATGCCTTATCCTCAAAAACTCCGCCAAGCGGAGCAGGATAAGCAATTTGCCCGCTTTGCAGACTACCTAAGGACTCTTGAAATAAAGATTCCGTTTGCAGAGGCACTTGAGCAAATACCTTCTTATGCTAAGTTCATGAAAGAAATCTTAAGTCATAAGAAGGATTGGAGAGAAACTGAAAAAGTGTTTCTCACTGAAGAATGCAGTGCAGTCATATTAAAGAGCTTACCAGAAAAGCTTCAAGATCCAGGAAGCTTTATGATACCATGCACATTAGAAGGTGCTTATACCAAGACAGCCCTATGTGATCTTGGAGCAAGCATCAATCTAATACCTGCATCCACTATCAGAAAGCTTGGGTTGACTGGAGAAGTCAAACCAACCCGGATATGCCTCCAGCTCGCTGATGGCTCCATTAAATATCCATCAGGCATAATAGAGGATATGATTGTCAAGGTTGGGCCATTTGCCTTTCCAACTGACTTTGTGGTGCTGGAAATGGAGGAGCACAAGAGTGCAACTCTCATTCTAGGAAGACCTTTCCTAGCAACTGGACGAACTCTCATTGATGTACAAAAAGGGGAAGTAACCTTGAGAGTCAATGAGGATGAGTTCAAGTTGAATGCTGTAAAAGCCATGCAGCATCCAGACACACCAAATGACTGCATGGGCGCTGACATTATTGACTCTCTGGTAGAAGAGATCAATATGGCTGAAAGCCTAGAATCAGAGCTTGAGGACATCTTCAAGGATGCTCAAACTGATCAAGAAGAACCAGAGGAAGCAAAGGAATTTTCGAAAATTCCTCAGGAGGAGGATAAACCTCCCAAGCCTGAACTCAAACCACTACCACCATCCCTGAAATATGCATTTCTGGGAGGGGGTGAAACTTTTCCAGTGATTATAAGCTCTGCTTTAAATCCACAGGAAGAGGAAGCACTGATTCAAGTGCTAAGGACACACAAGACAGCTCTTGGGTGGTCCATAAGTGATCTTAAGGGCATTAGCCCAGCTAGATGCATGCACAAGATCCTATTGGAGGATAATGCCAAACCAGTGGTCCAACCACAGAAGAGGCTAAATCCTGCCATGAAGGAGGTGGTACAGAAAGAGGTCACTAAATTACTAGAGGCTGGGATTATTTATCCTATTTCTGATAGCCCCTGGGTGAGCCCTGTCCAAGTTGTTCCCAAAAAGGGAGGCATGACAGTGGTTCATAATGAAAAAAATGAACTGGTTCCTACAAGAACAGTCACAGGGTGGCGTATGTGTATTGACTACAGAAGGCTCAATACAGCCACAAGAAAGGTTCATTTTCCTTTACCATTCATAGACCAAATGCTAGAAAGACTAGCTGGGCATGACTATTACTGCTTTTTGGATGGCTATTCAGGCTACAACCAAATTGCAGTAGATCCCCAGGACCAAGAGAAAACAGCATTCACTTGCCCTTCTGGCGTGTTTGCCTACAGGAGGATGCCTTTTGGTCTGTGCAATGCACCTGCAACCTTTCAGAGGTGCATGCTCTCTATCTTCTCAGATATGGTAGAGAAATTTCTGGAAGTCTTCATGGATGACTTTTCAGTATATGGAGATTCATTTAGCTCCTGTCTTAATCACCTAGCACTTGTCCTGAAAAGATGTCAAGAGACTAACCTGGTTTTAAACTGGGAGAAATGTCACTTTATGGTGACTGAAGGAATTGTCCTTGGGCACAAGATTTCAAGCAGGGGAATAGAGGTGGATAAGGCAAAGGTAGAGGTAATTGAAAAATTACCACCACCTGCCAATGTTAAGGCAATCAGAAGCTTTCTGGGGCATGCAGGGTTCTACAGAAGGTTTATAAAGGATTTTTCGAAAATTGCAAAACCTCTGAGCAACCTGTTAGCTGCTGACACACCATTTGTGTTTGATACACAGTGTCTGCAGGCATTTGAGACCCTGAAAGCTAAGCTGGTCACAGCACCAGTCATCTCTGCACCAGATTGGACATTGCCATTTGAACTAATGTGTGATGCCAGTGACCATGCCATTGGTGCAGTGTTGGGACAGAGGCATAACAAGCTTCTGCACGTCATTTACTATGCTAGCCGTATTCTAAATGACGCACAGAAGAACTACACAACCACAGAAAAAGAGTTACTTGCAGTGGTCTATGCCATTGACAAGTTTAGATCCTATCTAGTGGGATCCAAAGTAGTTGTGTACACTGACCATGCTGCTCTTAAATACTTACTCACAAAGCAGGATTCAAAACCCAGGCTTATAAGATGGATGTTGCTTCTGCAAGAGTTTGATATAGAAATAAGAGACAGAAAAGGGACAGAGAACCAAGTAGCTGATCATCTGTCCCGAATAGAACCAGTAGCTGGGGCGTCCCTCCCTTCTACTGAGATTTCTGAGACTTTCCCAGATGAGCAACTCTTTGCCATTCAGGAAGCTCCATGGTTTGCAGATATTGCAAATTATAAAGCTGTGAGGTTCATACCCAAGGAGTACAGCTACGTGCAGAGAAAGAAATTAATTTCAGATGCCAAGTACTACCTCTGGGATGAACCATATCTCTTTAAGAGATGTGCTGACGGAGTGATCCGCAGATGTGTACCCAGAGAAGAAGCACAAAGGATCCTATGGCATTGCCATGGATCACAGTATGGAGGACATTTTGGAAGTGAGCGAACAGCCACTAAAGTCCTCCAATGTGGCTTCTACTGGCCTACTCTCTATAAAGATTCCCGAGAATTTGTGCGTAATTGTGACAGTTGCCAAAGAGCTGGTAACTTGCCTCATGGATATGCCATGCCTCAACAAGGGATATTAGAGATAGAATTGTTTGATGTATGGGGAATTGACTTCATGGGGCCATTCCCACCATCATACTCAAACACTTACATTCTGGTGGCAGTGGACTATGTATCTAAGTGGGTAGAAGCAATTGCTACACCCACTAATGATACCAAGACCGTACTGAAATTCCTCCAGAAACACATCTTCAGCAGGTTTGGTGTTCCCAGAGTACTAATCAGTGACGGGGGCACTCATTTCTGCAACAGACAGCTATATTCTGCTATGGTTAGATATGGAATTAGCCACAAAGTGGCAACTCTGTATCATCCACAGACAAATGGGCAAGCTGAAGTCTCTAACAGAGAGCTAAAGAGAATCCTGGAACGGACTGTGATAGCCCGAAGAAAGGATTGGGCAAAGAGCTTGGATGATGCTCTGTGGGCATACAGAACAGCATTCAAGACTCCTATAGGAACCTCTCCATACCAACTGGTGTATGGGAAGGCCTGTCATCTGCCCGTGGAACTGGAACATAAAGCCTACTGGGCAACCAGATTCCTAAACATGGATGCTCAGTTAGCTGGTGAAAAAAGATTACTCCAGCTAAATGAGCTAGAGGAGTTCAGACTCAATGCCTTTGAAAATGCAAAAAATTATAAGGAAAAGGCAAAGAAATGGCATGACAAGAAATTGTCAACCAGAGTCTTTGAGCCAGGACAAAAAGTTCTGCTCTTCAACTCTAGGCTCAGACTGTTTCCGGGAAAACTCAAATCCCGGTGGAGGGGTCCGTATGTGATTACAGGAGTGTCACCATATGGATATGTTGAGCTTCGGGATATTGATTCTGACAAAAAGTTCATTGTTAATGGACAGAGAATCAAGCATTATCTTGAAAGCAATTTTGAGCAGGAATGCTCAAAACTGAGACTTGAGTGATTCTCAGAAAAGGTCCAGCTAAAGACAGTAAAGAAGCGCTTGCTGGGAGGCAACCCAGTCATTAGGAAGTTGTATGAATTGTTCTTACAGAGGCAAGTATCAAAAATGAAGGAATTCACAGAGTTACAGAAGGATTCAGCTCAAAAAGCAGAGAAAAAGAGCTTACTGGCGAAAAAAACGCCAGTAAGGGGCATTTTGGGCGTTAAACGCCAGAATGGGTGCCATTTTGGGCGTTTAACGCCAGGAATGGTGCCATTTTGGGCGTTAAACGCCAGAATGGGCACCATTCTGGGCGTTTAACGCCAGGTGTGCAGCATCCTGGGCGTTCAGAAAAACGCCCAGTGATAAAGGATTTCTGGCGTTTAACGCCAGCCAGGGCACCTGGCTGGGCGTTAAACGCCCAAAAGGGGCACCAAATGGGCGTTAAACGCCAGAATGGGTGCCATTCTGGGCGTTTAACGCCAGAAAGGTGGGGGGACCACAATTTTGTTTTCAAATCAAATTTTTTCAAACTTTCCTTTTCTCAACCATATTTTTCTACAAAAATACATTTCAATCTCTCATCATTCACTTTCAAATTTTCAAAATCATTCTTCAAATCATTCAAATCATTCCCAAATTTTGTTCAAAAAACTCACCTTTCTCTCAATTTCTTTCCATATCTTCTCAAATCTCTTTTCAAATTTCTTTTTTTTCGAAAACTCCCCTCCCCACCTTATAAATACACGTTTGGCTCCCTCTTTCCACCACACCATTCGAATTTCCTCTTCCTCTCTCTCTCTTCTTTCTTTTCTTTTGCTTGAGGACAAGCAAACCTCTAAGTTTGGTGTGCTTTTCCGTGATCACTAAGCCAAGAGTCATCAAAATCATGGCTCCTAAGGGAAAACAAACCAATTTAAGAGGAAAGAAAGAGAATAATCCAAAGAATCTTTGGAATCAAGAGAAGTTCTTAACCAAAGAACATGAAGACCATTATCACAAGATAATGGGTCTGAGGTCAGTGATCCCGGAAATTAAATTTGATCTGAAAGAAGATGAATATCCGGGGATCCAAGAGCAAATTCGAAACAGAGGATGGGAAGTTCTGACCAATCCTGAAATAAAGGTTGGAAGGAACATGGTTCAGGAATTCTACTCTAATCTGTGGCTAACAGATAAGCAAAGAATGACTGGAACTGCTTACCATACCTACAGAACCATGGTCAGAGGGAAAGTTATGTACTTCCATCTGGACAAAATAAGAGAAATCTTCAAACTACCTCAACTGCAAGATGATCCTGAATCCTTTAATAGGAGGATGGTGAGAGCAGATAAAGGGTTGGATCAAGTTCTAGAGGACATATGCCTCCCTGGAACTAAGTGGATAACCAATTCAAAGGGTGTCCCAAACCAACTCAAGAGGGGAGACCTCAAACCAATTGCAAGAGGTTGGCTAGACTTTATTGGGCGTTCCATATTGCCCACTAGCAACCGTTCTGAGGTCACCATCAAGAGAGCAGTGATGATTCATTGCATTATGCTTGGAAAAGAAGTGGAGGTTCATCATGTGATTGCTTGTGAGATCTACACAATTGCAAATAAGAATTCCACTGAAGCCAAATTGGCTTACCCAAGCTTGATTTCTTTGCTCTGTAAAGAGGCTCGGGTGAAGATGGGAGTAGATGAGTTCATACCCATTGAACACCCAATCACCATGAAGTCAATGGAAGGACAAATGCAAGACAACTCTATCAAGAGGAGGGCGCAGGAATTCCTCCCTGAATTCCCAAGAATTGACTACTGGACCAGCCTAGAAGCATCTATCACCAAGTTGCAAGAGACTATGGAGCAACTGAAGGAAGAACAGCAGAATCAGAACTGCATGCTCTGCAAATTGCTGAAGGAACAAGAGAAGCAGGGGCATGAACTCCAAGAGTTGAAACGCCAAAAGCTCTCCTCTCAAGTTGAGGGAGCATCCACTTCTCAAAATCAAGGTTGTTGAGTCCTAACTCTGTGAAAACCTCTATCATTAGGAGCCTATGTGTTTGCGTTTTTCTTTTGTCTTGTTTTCTATTTTTATTTTTTTTTAGTCTCATCTTATATTTATCTTTGAGTCTTGTTCTTAATTCATAATTAATAAAATTGAAATTTTATGCCTTAAAGATATGAATGTCCTATGAATCCATCACCTCTCTTAAATGAAAAATGCTTTAATCACAAAAGAACAAGAAGTACAGGATTTCGAAATTTATCCTTGAAACTAGTTGAATTAGTTTGATGTGGTGACAATAATTTTTGTTTTCTGAATGAATGCTTGAACAGTGCATATGTCTTTTGAATTTGTTGTTTTGAGAATGTTAAAAATTGTTGGCTCTTGAAAGAATGAGGAAAAAGAGAACTGTTATTGAGGATCTGAAAAATCATCAGATTGATTCTTGAAGCAAAAAAAAATAAAAATAAAAATTCGAAAAAAAAAGGAGAGAAAAGGAAAAGAAAAAGAAGGAAAAAGAAGGAAATAAAGTTGTGATCCAAGGCAAAAAGAGTGTGCTTAAGAACCCTGGACACCTCTAATTGGGGACTCTAGCAAAGCTGAGTCACAATCTGAAAAGGTTCACCCAATTATGTGTCTGTGGCATGTATGTATCCGGTGGTAATACTGGAAGACAGAGTGCTTTGGGCCACAGCCAAGACTCATACACTAGCTATGTTCAAGAATCATTATGCTTAACTAGGAGAATCAATAACACTATTTGAGTTCTGAGTTCTTATAGATGCCAATCATTCTGAACTTCAAAGGATGGAGTGAGATGCCAAAACTGTTCGGAGGCAAAAAGCTACTAGTCCCGCTCATCTAATTGGAGCTATGTTTCCTTGATATTTTGGAGTCTATAGTATATTCTCTTCTTTTTATCCTATTTTGATTTTTAGTTGCTTGGGGACAAGCAACAATTTAAGTTTGGTGTTGTGATGAGCGGATAATTTATATGCTTTTTGGCATTGTTTTTAGTATGTTTTTAGTATAATCTAGTTAGTTTTTAGTATATTTTTATTAGTTTTTAGCTAAAATTCACTTTTCTGGACTTTACTATGAGTTTGTGTGTTTTTCTGTGATTTCAGGTATTTTCTGGCTGAAATTGAAGGTTCTGAGCAAAAATCTGATTCAGAGACTGAAAAGGACTGCAGATGCTGTTGGATTCTGACCTCCCTGCACTCGAAGTGGATTTTCTGGAGCTACAGAAGCCCAATTGGCGCGCTCTCAACGGCGTTGGAAAGTAGACATCCTGGGCTTTCCAGCAATATATGATAGTCCATACTTTGCCCAAGATTTGATGGCCCAAACCGGCGTGGCAAATCAGCCTCAGAAATTCCAGCGTTTAACGCTGGAACTGGCATAAAACTTGGAGTTAAACGCCCAAACTGGCATAAAAGCTGGCGTTTAACTCCAGAAAAGGTCTCTACAAGAAAATACTTCATTGCTCAGCCCAAGAACACACCAAGTGGACCCAGAAGTGGATTTTTACGTCATTTACTCATTTCTGTATACCTTAGGTTACTAGTTTACTATTAATAGGATCTTTGGATATTGTATCAGTACCTCATGACACTTTACACCTTTCTTTGTATACTTTCCACAGCATGAGTCTCTAAACCCCATGGTTGGGGGTGAGGAGCTCTGCTGTGTCTTGATGGATTAATGCAATTACTACTGTTTCTCATTCAATCATGCTTGCTTCCATTCTAAGATAATACTTGTTCTTAACCCGGATGAATGTGATGATCCGTGACAATCATCATCATTCTCAACTATGAACGTGTGCCTGACAACCACCTCCGTTCTACCTTAGATTAAGTAGTTATCTCTTGGATTCTTTAATCGGAATCTTCGTGGTATAAGCTAGAACTGATGGCGGCATTCAAGAGAATCTGGAAGGTCTAAACCTTGTCTGTGGTATTCTGAGTAGGATTCAATGATTGAATGACTGTGACGTGCTTCAAACTCCTAGCAGGCGGGGCGTTAGTGACAGACGCAAAAGAATCATTGGATTCTATTCCGGCCTGACCGAGAACCGACAGATGATTAGCCATGCTGTGACAGAGCATAGGAACATTTTCACTGAGAGGATGGGAGGTAGCCATTGACAACGGTGAAACCCTACATACAGCTTGCCATGGAAGGAGGCCTGCGTGTTTGATGAAGAAGACAGTAGGAAAGCAGAGGTTCAGAAGACAGAGCATCTCCAAAACCTCAACCTATTCTCCATTACTGCAAAACAAGTAACCATTTCATGTTCTTTTGCTTTTCACAATCAATCCTGATAATTTCTGATATCCTGACTAAGATTTACAAGATAACCATAGCTTGCTTCAAGCCGACAATCTCCGTGGGATCGACCCTTGCTCACGCAAGGTATTACTTGGATGACCCAGTGCACTTGCTGGTTAGTTGTGCAGAGTTGCAAAAGTGTGATTGCAATTTCGTGCACCAGCTGTGCGAAGTTGTGTTTATGCCATGGTATTGAACACCAAGTTTTTGGTTTCATCACCGGGGATTAATTGAGTTGTGAAAAGTATTGATCACAATTTCGCATACCATCTACCAACTTCATCAACTCCTTTACCGTTTCTCTGGTCTCTTCCGAAATTATACCAAGATATCTTGCACGATATCCACCACATTGAACATCTGGAGCGCAAGCGTTTCGAGTAGATAGCGGCAAAGCTAGAAGGAAGAGACCCCGACCCAATTCTTATGGCTTCATCCGAGCTAGTTGGGGAGGAACATGATGAAGGTGACCAACATATTTCTGAGACCACCAGCTGAGGGTGGACCCCGAGGCTCTTATTCTCCAGGATTGTAAGCATGCACGGAGGACCGTGCACAAACTAAGTGTGGGGGAGGATCGATGACTTCGAGGAGGGTAAAAAAATTTTTTTTCTCAAGACACTTTGCAGTACTTTTTTAGATCTTTTTCTTCATTTAAGTAGTTTTATGTCTATTGCATCTTGTTTGGTTTGTTTGTATATATCTCTTTAGTGTTCATAGCTATATGGTAGTTAAGGCTTGCATGTTGCATGATAATAGGAATAAGTTTAGTGGAACACCAAGAAATGTCCATGAAATATTTCTTAGGGCGTACCATTGATTGAATTGAAGAAAATTTTTATGTTATTTTTCAACTTGGTTGGAGTATTTTGTTTAAAGAACATAGAAAAAGAGCTAGAACAACATGCCTTGTGAGATTTGAGCTCTAATAAATGGTTGCATTTTTCAACCATAATGTTTGTTCTTGTATGGTTATACTCCTTTTTTATTGCGATAATTGATTTGCATGATTCTTTATGTCCTGTATTTGTTGTTTGGATGCATTTAGCATGATTGAGGCCATCTTTGATGTTAAACTCACCAACCTATCTGGCCAACCCTTGCATTCACCTTTGTGAACCCCTTTTAAGCCTGTAAATCCCCTTTGTTCTGATTTATAGCACACTATTCTCCTTAAACAAAAAATCATTGATGTCCTTGAATTACTCTTTGATTAGCTTGGATGGATTAGTGTGTACATTCTAAGTGTGGAGAAAATTGTTGGGAAGCATTGGTGATAAAAGTATGGAACTCATTGTGAAAATGTGGCAAATGGGTAATGCTCATGCATTCATTATCTAAGTCATATGCATCTCTTGTGGATTGATAAAAACAGGAAAAGTTCATTGTAAAAAAAAAAAACTTGTGCATAATAGGATATAAAATAAATAAAAAGTTAAATAAAGGATGCATATGTTCATATTTTGAAAAGAAAGTGCATGAATAAGGTGAGAAAGGAGAAAAGTGGGTAGATAGGTTATATTGTTATGTGTATATAGGTGATATAGGATTAGGTAGGCACTTAAGCTAATCAAAGAACTAATTCTTTAAGTCCACTTAACCATATTTACCCTACCTAATCCTAGCCCCACAACAACCCTCCAAAGACCTCATGATAATTGTTTTTCATGCACCAAGTACTAGTTGATTGTTAGATGACTTGCAAATCTTTGAAAAGCATGATAAAAGGAGAATTGAGTGATTAAGCCCTAAACACTGAGCGAATTGAGTGAACACACATCCGGTGAGGGGTTCAATCGCTCAATTCTATGTTCTTGCATCTTATGTTGTATCTTCTTGCAAGTTGTTTGATTAAATCATTTTGAAAATTTAAATTCAATTCTTTGGACATTTGATCTTAGTGCATAGACTCTTTGCACTAGCCCTAAAGCTTTCTTGTAATGGATTAAAATTTCATGGTTTGCTTTTGCCAACTCTTAGCATAGTGCATATTAGTAAATAACCCTTAGGATAGTTGTATGTATTTAAGTAGTACATAGAATAAGTAATTTTTCCTTTCATCTATCTCCTTTGAGTGTGTTTAGCATGAGGACATGCTAGTGTTTAAGTGTGGGAGAATTGATGAATCCATATTTGATGATGATTTTTGGTTGAAATTGAATGGATTTTATCATATAAACTTGCACTTATTCCCTTAAATAGCATGCTTTTGAAATTTCCTCCTAATTTGTGCTTGATTATGAAAACATGCTCTTTTGTGCCTAATTTGATCAATTTTATTCCAATTGCCTCCCATTCTATAACTTGATGTTGTTTGTGAGTGATTTCAGATGTATAAGGTAAGAATGGCTTGGGGAGAATGGAAGAAGAGCATGCAAAGTGGAGGAAGCATGAAGAATAAAAGGAGAAGAGCATAGCGATGTGTGCGTACGCACAGGCATCAAAACAAAGACACGCGTGCACGTGAGACGCATTGTGTGCGTCACGCGTTCA
Organism: Arachis hypogaea; assembly: GCF_003086295.3. Lineage (NCBI taxonomy): Eukaryota > Viridiplantae > Streptophyta > Magnoliopsida > Fabales > Fabaceae > Arachis > Arachis hypogaea. Next base: position 43,778,657 of record NC_092040.1, read on the forward strand.
TTTAGAGCATCGCCTAGTGTGCGTGCGCACAGTTACTTGTGCGTACGCACAGGAAGAGATTTTGGCAGAGTGTGCGTGCGCACACGTCTGTACATACGCACAGGTGTCCACACATGCCTTCATTAAAATTGCACGCGACTCACAATTTTGTGGATTAGAGGCCCATTTATGAAGCCATTTAGCTCATATTGAAGGTAGAATGAAGACCATAGCATAGGATAACATTAGGGTAGTTTAGGAGTAGTAGTAGGAAGTTTTTCGTATAGTTTGTCTCTAAGTTTTTCATCATCTTCATTAGGGTTTATACTAAGATTTTACATTCAAGTTCCATTGCCAATTTTGATCTTGGATTTTGCTAGCTCCATTGTAAGTATCTCTTTGTTACTACTCTTTATAGCTACATTGTTCTTACTCTTTCTTATAATTTAAGTCATAGTTCAATCGTACTTCTCTTTTGCAATTTTAATTTCTTGTTGATGAATTTGATAATTAATGTTTGTTACATGCTTTCTTCAGTTATTATTGTGATTGAGATCATTTGTTGCTTTTAGTTTTCAAGCATTTTTTTATTTTTCTCATGTTTAATATTTTTGCCTACCAAGTGTTTGACAAAATGTCAATTATGATTTTGGGCTAGTTTTTTATCTCTTGGCTTGGGAAAAGTGAGCAATTGGGTTCCTAGAGTTGGAATATCCAATATTTAGTGTCAATTCTTGGGTTGTTAGTTGTTCTTGTTCCCACTAATGCTAATTTGTTGCTAAGGCAATTAGTAAGCAATTTAGGATTTGTAGGTTAAGAACACTTATGCTCATTTAACTTACTCTCCGATGTGAAGGTTAATCAAGTGAGATTAATCCATTCTAATTGTCATAGTTGTGGTTCCTACAAGGAAAGGACCCTTAGCTCACTCTGAGCCAAGATACCTTTTATGTTTTAATTCTTTCATACATATTTACCGTACTCTCTTTTATACCTTACTTGTCTATATTACATAGTTAGTTCTTTAATTCCTTTATTAGTTCATTTATCACAATTTTGCATGTTCTTTTATTTCTTCATATGTTTATCTCTTCATTAAAAATCCCTTGATTACCACAACCGAAATTGTATACTCATTGATCTCAAGTGTCCTTGGAAGACGACACGGGAACTAAACACTTCCGGAATTGAATTGGTTTTGAATAGTGACATCTTTTGCATTCAAACTTTGATTGAGAGTTGATCGTGGGTTTAGGATTGAAGGAAAATTCTTAAACCCACTTCAGCCCCATCATCGATCAATCCATTTAGAACTCTCTGGATTGTAAACCTATGGTTGAAGTCTGTGTTCAAAAGTCGTACTAATAGAAATATTGTAGGATTAATGAAGCTATGGAAGTTTTTAGGAATGAATGAACGTAGAAGAGTGAAAAACCTAAAAGCAAGAGATAATAAGGAGAAGAAAAAAGGTGCCAGATTGCAACGAGGATCGAAGGGTCCATGAAAGAAGTTGCGTTCGGATTTAGCAATAACTTTCAATTTGACGAACATTACGTTTACAAGACCCATGAAAGCACAACCTTAGCTGAACTACAAATACTATTAGTTACTAAATGAAGCCACCGCCTATTCTTCGACGCCGAGCTGTTCTCGTAATAGATGGAGTGTCAAGTGATGATCGAGATGGAAATGGAAGCTTGAGGTCGAAAACAGTTACGGCTTTGAGTCCAACTCTAACAAACGAAAAATTTTGCGTCAGATGGTACCACACAGTAAAATATCATAGTTTATCCAAACAATAAGACGTTGAAATTCTTGTGAAAGGCCTCATGCGAAAAATCGAGTGGATGAGACTATTTCTGTTATAGAAAAATACAAAGGAATGCAAATAACGAAGATAATTTGGGGATTATAATTTTAAAAGGGGAAAGGAGACCAAATTGTAAAAATAAAGTTTCTTTCGCCACATCAGCTAGTCGTGACAACGTAGTAAGAATCAGTCCAACTCAACTTTCCGATGACAATCGATGGATAAAAAGTGCTTTAAGGACTATTTCTCGGAGTGCAACTTTGAGAATAAATTTAAGTAGTTATTAATTTTGGAAACCCTTTTGAGACTCGAGTATAACTTTAGGCAGCGTTTGGTTTATGTCTTTCATGAGACAGAGATATAAATACAAAGACATTAAAGACATTTGTGTATATGTATTATGTTTGGTAAACATTGAATAAAACACAATAAAATTAGAAAAAAATCTATATTTTGTAAAATTAATAAAGGATAAAAATATAAAAAGTTAACAAAAGATAAAAGTGTAAAAAATTGATAAGAAATAAAAGTAAAAAACTTAATTGTGTAAAATTTAATAAATGATAAAATATGTAAAAAATGTATTTCTATGTCTCAATAATTAAAAAAATATTAAATACATATATTCTATATGCATTTCTATACTAATATATTCATTTAAATTTGTCTCAACAAATAAATAATGGAAAAGTATAGGTAGACTATGAGAATACTAAACAATATGAACAATGGATATATGTTGCATATTCAATTCAATAAGTATGCAGATGATTATATTGATTATTTTTAATTAAATAATTGTTTCTTTTTATTGGATTTACTTATGCATAGTTAACAATGTCTGGATGTTTAATTTACTAAATATGTAAGTGATTATCCTAATGTTAAAATTTATAAGATAATTTAAAAATAAAATATTTTTTGACTTTATTAAATTAATTTTAAATTTTATTATTTATATTATTTACAAAAATTATTGTCTACTTAACAAAACTCATAAACAATAAATACATACTCGCGTATTTATATATCTGTATTATATGTATCTTTAAAGACTACTTTAAAAGTGGACTCCAATACAATTGCTTTAGTTAATTAATTAATATTCCTTGTTTGGTGTGTGATTTTTTTTTTTTTGGTAAATCGCAATTCTTCATTAACGCCTTTCTCACCGTCCAATAATGCTTCACATGAACACACGCCTTTACACGTGATTGACACGTGTGCGGTTGGCATTGGAGTGAAAACTCGAAAATTGGCCTCGGTTTTCTGAAGGATGTTTGATTATTATAAGTGCTTATTGCACGCCAAGAATCTTTTTGTTTTTTCCCTCTTAGGTTTGTGATAGCGGAATTGCTTGGTTTTGACGTTTGTTTTCTATTATTATGCAAATAAATTTTATTTTTTAGTCATTTATATGTAGTATAATAAAAAATATATAGAAAAAATTTTAAATATACCTAAAATATTAATATTTTAATTATTTTAACTGTTAATTTTAATTAATATATATTATATATATTTTTTATAATTCATCAACAATTAAAACAACTATACTCTTTCAAAAATATATAGCATATAGTAGTCATTTCAATTATTCCTCCTTTTAAAGTGATTCGTGCACAATTGCACATGATCATGTTCAATATAACCTTTTCCTTTTTTATTTCCTAATATGTTTTTTTATGAATTTAGCTAAAGCATATTTAAGAATATTGATTAAAGCTTAGAAGAGTAAAAAATATTTTTTAATTCCAATACGTTAAATACACAAAAATTTTAAAAATTTACATCAGCTTTATACTTTTATAACTTTTTTAGTATATTTTGAACTAATATTTTTTGAACACTTAGTAGTAATGCCATTTTTTTATTTGGCTATTATTTTAAGAGAATTATTTCCAACGTATCTACTATTAATGCTATTGTTAATATTATTATATACTTTTTGTTTGTAATATTGTTGCTAATATACAAAGTTCGCGGAGTACTGTGTAAAACAAATGTGCTATTGATGTACCCTTGTTATTTGGACGATTTTTATCTGAAAAGTGAAAATGTTAGTTATACCATTAAAAAAATTAACAATTCAATTTTCTTTCTCTACATATTTGGATAATATTAAACTAGAAAAAGTGTATTAAGTGATTACTGCTTACTTTAATTTTGAGTAGTCAGTATTTTCCTTTTTATCTTATTATACTATTATAATATTGCAATTATCCTAAAAATAAATGATAATTATGAAATTGTGATAGATAGTGCCATTCTACTTCTACTTTTATTTCGTAGTAAGTATTCTATTATTTTTCTTTTATTGCGGTAGATAAAGATGAATGTTTATTTATAAGTGGCTCATTTTCTCTATGTTAAAAAAAAGTTCTTAGAATGAAACAAATTTAATGAAGTTTAAAAAACAAATTTTGTACACTTATAAAAGTATAAACTGAGACAAAAGGATTATATACAATCAATAATAATACTTCTCTAGCTTTCTATAAAATATATAAAATATTTTTCTTTCTCTTTTATATATACGTTATTACATATATTAGTAAATATATATGAATCATCTCTATTATATTGAGATTATTATATTGGTAAATATTAGTACTAGTGTCTTCTATTCATATTTTTTTATTTTATATTTATTTTATTTATTTATTTATTTATTTATTTCACGACATGTTATCAGCACGAGACTCTAATAAAATTTTAGGAAGAGTCAGGTAATAAATTTTCATTATGTCGAAGTTATCTCATCTTAAATTTAATTTTCATAATATATCTGGAAACAACTACTTATCAAGGATACTAGATGCTGAAATCCATCTTGATTCAATGGATCTTGGAAATACCATTAAGACTGAAAATAATGCATACTAGAAGGGTAAAGTCAAAGCCATAATCTTCCTTCGTCGTCTTCTTGACGAAGGATTGATAAATGAATATCTCACACTAAAGATCCTGCAGATCTCTGGAAAAACCTTGAAGAAATGTATAATCATCAAAAGATAGTAATACTTCCTCAAACCCAATATGAGTGCACGCACTTACATCTCTAGAATTTTAAATGCATAAATGAATATAATTCAGCAATGTTTTGAATTACCTCACGAATGAAATTATGTGGGGAAAAGATAAATGATAATGACATGTTATAGAAAAATTTTTCGACCTTTCATACATCAACTGTGCTCCTACAGCAGTTGTATCGAGAAAAAGAATTTAAAAAATATTCTGAATTAATTTCTTGCTTTTTTGTTGTTGAACACAACAATGAATTGCTTTTAAAAAATTAAGTGCGCCCAATTGGTGCCGCCCCATTTTCTAAAGCAAATGTGGTAAATCATAACCCCAGAAGATGTAAATGGTAAGGTTTTGGTAATAAGAAAAATTATTGAAGGAAGAAAATTTATGTTCACAAGAAGGATCTCACCAGAAGTGGGATAAAGAAAGAAATAATCGACAAAATAAAGCAATAAAGGATAAATGTTTTCGTTGTGGTGGAAAGGGCCATTGGACACATACCTGTCGTATCTCGAGGCACCTAGTTAATCTTTATTAAGCATCCTTGTAAAAGGACGACAAAGGAAAGGAGACGAATTTTGTTTCAAAAGATGTTGCTGAAAATTACACCACTCATTATGAAGTATCTGATTTCTTTGAGGATCCTAAAGGAAATATTGGTCATTTGATTAATAATGAAAAAGTTTGATATTTGGATTCAGTACTTATATAAATAAATAATGTAAAAAACTTTTAAATTTTATTCCCTATGTATTTCAATTTCAAGTATGATGTATATAAATAATGTTTAATAAAATATTTATGCTTATGACTTTTAAAATTATTAAATGTGCTAAGTTCTAAAATAATAATGATAATAAAATTTTTAGTTTATGATACTATGTACAGTACATTCTAGAAAAACGATTTCAGTCAAGAAAATAATTTTGTTGTGCATATACTTTTACTCATTTTATTATTATTTGTTTTTGAAGAAAATGTCAAGGACATATAGTAAAGATGTTTGCCTTGCGGATAGTGTAAGTTCGCACACCATTCTCAAAAGTAATATATATTTTACTCATCTTGTGCCAAAAGACGAATATGTTAATACTATTATTGGCTCAGGTAATATGATAGAAGGCTCCGAAAGAGTTATAATTTTATTTCCTGGAGGGGCAAAATTCATAATAAATAATACACTGTTGTCTACTAAGTCTCTAAGGAACTTATAGAGTTTGAAATATATTCGCCGAAATAGATATCATATTGAAACATTGAAAGAGGGAAATCATGAGTACTTATGTTTTCACAACTCATGATTTAAATAAAAAGGTTATTAGAAAAGTTACCCTCACTTTCATCTGGGTTATATTATACCAAGATTAGTACAATTGAATCACATGCCATTGTAAACTAGAAGTTTACTAGCCCAAATGAATTCATAACTTGGCATGATCGATTGGGTCATCCGGGAACAACCATGATACGGAGAATTATTACAAACTCCCATAGACATTCACTAAAGAACCATAAAATTCTTAAATCTAGTGAATTTTGTTGTGCTACATGTTCTCAAGGAAAGTTAATTTTAAGGCCATCACCAGTAAAGATTGGATTTGAGTCCCCTGAATTTCTAAAAAGGATTCAAGGCGATATATGTGGACTTATTCATCCACCATGTGGATCTTTTAGATATTTTATGGTCCTAATAGACGCATCTTCGAGATGGTCACATGTGTGCTTGTGGTCTTCTCGCAACCTGCATTTGCGAGATTACTTGTTCAAATTATTCGATTAAAAATACATTTTCCAAAAAATCCAGTCAAAATAATTTGCCTTGAAAATGCTAGTGAATTCACTTTCCAAGCCTTTGATACTTAGTGTATGGCTAATGGAATAAGCGTTGAACATCCAGTAACTCATGTTCACACACAACATAGGTTAGCAGAATCATTTATTAAACGCCTCTAATTGATTGCTAGACCCTTATTTATGAGAACAAATCTCCCAACCTCAGCTTAGGGCATGCTATTTTACATGCCGCAACACTTATACGTTTGAGGCCAATAAGTTACCATTAATTCTCTCCTCTGCAATTCGCTTTTGACCAACAGCCAAATATTTTTTATTTGAGAATATTCGGGTGTGCGATATATGTTCCCATTACACCACCTTCTCGCACCAAAATAGGACCCGAAAGAAAATTGGGGATATATGTTGGATATGATTCTCCCTCTGTAGTAAGATATCTTGAGATACAAACTGGAGATGCATTTAAAGCTCGATTTGCAGATTGTCATTTTGATTAATTAAAATTTCCAACATTAGGGGGAGAGAACAAGCTTCCTGAAAAGGAACTTAATTAGAATACATCATCCTTGATGCATTTAGATCATCGATCAGGGCAATGTGAATTAGAAGTTTAAAGGATTATACATTTGTAAAGAATAGCAAATGAATTACCTGATGCATTTTTTGATAAGAAAAGGATAATTAAATCCTATATACCAGCTGAAAATGCTCTAATTCAAATTGATGTCCCATTCGAACAAATGACCACAGAAACAAATTCACGTCAGAAGCATGGTAGGCCTGTCGGTTTCAAAGACAAAAATCCTCGAAAAAGAAAAGAGGTAAATACTATTCCTATTGGAAAAGATAAAGGCATAGTAGAGACACTTGCAGTTGTCCAAAACTTTGATATGGTTTTGACGCCAGAGACATTCAGGTACTTGAAAATACTGAAAATTGTGAAAATATTAAAATTTTGATAAATTATGTCTTTACAGAAGAAAAATGGGACTGAAATAAGACAATTGTCAATAAAAATTTGCATATAATGTGGCATTAAATATCATGCATGAAAGTAAAGATCTTGAGCCAAGAATAGTTGAAGAATATCGACAAAGGAATGATTGGCCAAAATGGGAAGAAGTTATTTAGTCTTTGGACCTATAGTCCGTACACCAAAAGATGTAAAACCTGTTGGATATAGATGGATATTTGTGAGAAAACAAAATGGGAAAAATGAAGTTGTATGCTACAAAGCTAGACTTGTGGTACAAGATTTTTTACGAAAGCCCAGTATAGATTACGAAGAAACATATTCTCCTGTTGTGGATACAATCACATTGTGTTATTTAGTCAGTTTATCAACATAGAATAAACTACATATGTATCTAATGGATGTGGTAACAACATATTTATATAGATCATTAGATCGTGATATCTATATAAAAGTCCCTGAAAGATGAAAGATATCTAAACCATCCAATGAATATTCGCAGGGGTTATTGGTGCACGAAATTATGATCACACTTTTCCTAACTCCGCACAACTAACCAGCATGTGCACTGGGTCGTCCAAGTAATACCTTACGTGAGTAAGGGTCGATCCCACAGAGATTGTCGGCTTGAAGCAAGCTATGGTCATCTTGTAAATCTCAGTCAGGCAGATTCAAATGGTTATGAGATTTTGATAATTAACAGATAAATAAAACATAAAATAAAATAGAGATACTTATGTAATTCATTGGTGGGAATCTCAGATAAGCATTTGGAGATGCTTTGTTGCTTCTGAACCTCTGCTTCCCTATTGCTTCCATCCAATCATGCACACTGCCTTCCATGGCAAGCTGTAAGTTGGTGGATCACCGTTGTCAATGGCTACTGGTGCACGAAATTGTGATCAATACTTTTCACAACTCAATTAATCCCCGGTGATGAAACCAAAAACTTGGTGTTCAATACCATGGCATAAACACAACTTCGCACAACTAACCAGCAAGTGTACTGGGTCGTCCAAGTAATAAACCTTACGCGAGTAAGGGTCGATCCCACAGAGATTGTTGGTATGAAGCAAGCTATGGTCACCTTGTAAATCTTAGTCAGGCAGACTCAAATGGATATGAATGATGATATACGAAAACATAAAGGTAAAGATAGAGATACTTATGTAATTCATTGGTAGGAATTTCAGATAAGCGTATGAAGATGCTTGTCCCTTCCGTCTCTCTGCTTTCCTACTGTCTTCATCCAATCCTTCTTACTCCTTTCCATGGCAAGCTTATGCAAGGGTTTCACCGTTGTCAGTGGCTACCTCCCATCCTCTCAGTGGAAATGTTCAACGCACCCTGTCACGGCACGGCTATCCATCTGTCGGTTCTCAATCAGGCCAGAATAGAATCCAGTGATTCTTTTGCGTCTGTCACTAACGCCCCGCCTTCAGGAGTTTGAAGCTCGTCACAGTCATTCAATCATTGAATCCTACTCAGAATACCACAGACAAGGTTAGACCTTCCGGATTCTCTTGAATGCCGCCATCAGTTCTAGCCTATACCACGAAGACTCTGATCTCACGGAATGGCTGGCTCGGTTGTCAGGCAAGCACTCAATTGTCAGGTGATCAACCATGCATCGTGTATCAGAAATCCAAGAGATATTCACCCAATCTAAGGTAGAACGGAGGTGGTTGTCAGGCACACGTTCATAGGTGAGAATGATGATGAGTGTCACGGATCATCACATTCATCAAGTTGAAGAACAAGTGATATCTTGGAACAAGAACAAGCGGAATTGAATAGAAGAACAATAGTAATTGCATTAATACTCGAGGTACAGCAGAGCTCCACACCTTAATCTATGGTGTGTAGAAACTCCACACCTTAATCTATGGTGTGTAGAAACTCCACCGTTGAAAATACATAAGAACAAGGTCTAGGCATGGCCGAATGGCCAGCCTCCCAAAGAGGGTTCAATCATAAAAACATGATCAAAAGCTCTCAAAATGATCCAAAGATCCAAAGATCCAAAGATGAAAATACAATAGTAAAAGGTCCTACTTATAGAGAACTAGTAGCCTAGAGTGTACAGAGATGAGTAAATGACATAAAAATCCACTTCCGGGCCCACTTGGTGTGTGCTTGGGCTGAGCATTGAAGCATTTTCGTGTAGAGACTCTTCTTGGAGTTAAACGCTAGCTTTTATGCCAGTTTGGGCGTTTAACTCCCATTCTTGTGCCAGTTCCGGCGTTTAACGCTGGGAATGCTGAGGGTGACTTTGAACGCCAGTTTGGGCCATCAAATCTTGGGCAAAGTATAGACTATCATATATTGCTGGAAAGCCCAGGATGTCTACTTTCCAACGCCGTTGAGAGAGCGCCAATTGGGCTTCTGTAGCTCCAGAAAATCCGCTTCGAGTGCAGGGAGGTCAGATTCCAACAGCATCTGCAGTCCTTTTTAGTCTCTGAATCAGATTTTTGCTCAGGTCCCTCAATTTCAGCCAGAAAATACCTGAAATCACAGAAAAACACAAAAACTCATAGTAAAGTCCAGAAAAGTGAATTTTAACTAAAAACTAATAAAAATATACTAAAAACTAACTAGATCGTACTGAAAACATACTAAAAACAATGCCAAAAAGCGTACAAATTATCCGCTCATCACAACACCAAACTTAAATTGTTGCTTGTCCTCAAGCAACTGAAAATCAAATAAGATAAAAAGAAGAGAATATGCAATGAATTCCAAAAACATCTATGAAGATCAGTATTAATTAGATGAGCGGGGCTTTTAGCTTTTTGCCTCTGAACAGTTTTGGCATCTCACTCTATCCTTTGAAATTCAGAATGATTGGTTTCTTTAGGAACTCAGAATCCAGATAGTGTTATTGATTCTCCTAGTTAAGTATGATGATTCTTGAACACAGCTACTTATTGAGTCTTGGCCGTGGCCCAAAGCACTCTGTCTTCCAGTATTACCACCGGATACATACATGCCACAGACACATAATTGGGTGAACCCTTTCAGATTGTGACTCAGCTTTGCTAGAGTCCCCAACTAGAGGTGTCCAGGGTTCTTAAGCACACTCTTTTTGCCTTGGATCACAACTTTATTTCTTTCTTTTTCTTTCTTTTTCTTTTTCTCCCTTTTTTTTTCGTTTTCTTTTTCTTTCTTCTTCTTTTTTTCGACATTTTCTCCCTTTTTTTTTGTATTCACTGCTTTTTTTCTTGCTTCAAGAATCATTTTTATGATTTTTCAGATCCTCAGTAACATGTCTCCTTTTTCATCATTCTTTCAAGAACCAATATTCATGAACCACAAATTCAAAAGACATATGCACTGTTTAAGCATACATTCAGAAAACAAAAGTTTGCCACCACATCAAAATAATTAAACTGTTATAAAATTCAGAATTCATGCAATTCTACTCTTTTTCAATTAAGAACATTTTTTATTTAAGATAGGTGATGGATTCATAGGACATTCATAACTTTAAGGCATAGACACTAAGACACTAATGATCACAAGACACAAACATAGATAAACATAAGCATAAAATTTCGAAAATAGAAAAATAAAAAACAAGGAAATTAAAGAACGGGTCCACCTTAGTGATGGCGGCTTGTTCTTCCTCTTGAAGATCTTATGGAGTGCTTGAGCTCCTCAATGTCTCTTCCTTGTCTTTGTTGCTCCTCTCTTATGATTCTTTGATCTTCTCTAATCTCATGGAGGAGGACAGAGTGTTCTTGGTGCTCCACCCTTAGTTGTCCCATGTTGGAACTCAATTCTCCTAGGGAGGTGTTTAGTTGCTCCCAATAGTTTTGTGGAGGAAAGTGCACCCTTGAGGCATCTCAGGGATTTGATGATGAGAGGGGTCTCTTGTTTGCTCCATCCTCTTCTTAGTGATGGGCTTGTCCTCATCAATGGGGATGTCTCCCTCTATGTCAACTCCAACTGAATAACAGAGGTGACAAATGAGATGAGGAAAGGCTAACCTTGCCAAGGTAGAGGACTTGTCTGCCACCTTATAAAGTTCTTGGGATATCACCTCATGAACTTCTATTTCTTCTCCAATCATGATGCTATGAATCATGATAGCCCGGTCTATAGTAATTTCGGACCGGTTGCTAGTGGGAATGATTGAGCGTTGGATAAACTCCAACCATCCTCTAGCCACGGGTTTGAGGTCATGTCTTCTCAGTTGAACCGGCTTCCCTCTTGAGTTTCTCTTCCATTGAGCGCCCTCTTCACAAATGTTTATGAGGACTTGGTCCAACCTTTGATCAAAGTTGACCCTTTTTGAGTTTGAAAGGGATCTCGGGGATCACCTTCTTCAAGGCCACAACTTCATAGAAGTGGTCTTGATGCACCCTTGAGATGAATCTCTCCATCTCCCATGACTCGGAGGTGAAAGCTTTTGCCTTCCCTTTCCTCTTTCTAGAGGTTTCTCCGGCCTTGGATGCCATAAATGGTTATGGAAAAACAAAAAGCAATGCTTTTACCACACCAAACTTAGAAGGTTTGCTCGTCCTCGAGCAAAAGAAGAAAGAAGAGAGTAGAAGAAGAAATAGAGGAGATGGAGATGGCTTTGTGGTTCGGCCAAAGGGGGAGAAGTAGTGTTTAGGGTGTGGGAAAATGAAGGAGTGAAGATGAGTTTATATAGGAGTGGGGGGGAGGGTGATGGTTCGGTCATCTATGGGAGGGTTTGGGTGGGAAAGTGGTTTGAATTTGAATGGTGAGGTAGGTGGGGTTTTATGAAGGATGGATGTGAGTGGTGAAGAGAAAGATGGGATTTGATAGGTGAAGGGTTTTTGGGGAAGAGGAGTTGAGGTGATTGGTGAATGGGTGAAGAAAAGAGAGAGTGGTGGGGTAGGTGGGGATCCTGTGGGGTCCACAGATCCTGAGGTGTCAAGGAAAAGTCATCCTTGCACCAAGTGGCGAGCAAATTTTCTCTTTGTGCCAAATCTGGCGTTAAACGCCGGGCTGGTGCCCATTTCTGGCGTTTAACGCCAAGTTCTTGCCCTTTACTGGCGTTTAACGCTAGTCTGGTGCCCCTTTCTGGCATTAAACGCCCAGAATGGTGCCAGACTGGGCGTTAAACGCCCATCTGTTAACCTTACTGGCGTTTAAACGCCAGCAGGATCTTCCTCCAGGGTGTGCTGTTTTTCTTTCTGTTTTTCATTCTTTTTTTGCTTTTTCAATTGATTTTGTGACTTCTCATGATCATCAACCTACAGAAAACATAAAATAACAAAAGAAAAATAGATAAAATATAACATTGGGTTGCCTCCCAACAAGCGCTTCTTTAATGTCAGTAGCTTGACAGAGGGCTCTCATGGAGCCTCAGAGATGCTCAGAGCAATGTTGGAACCTCCCAACACCAAACTTAGAGTTTGAATGTGGGGGTTCAACACCAAACTTAGAAGTTGGTTTTGGCCTCCCAACACCAAACTTAGAGTTTGACAGTGGGGGCTCTGTTTGACTCTGTTTTGAGAGAAGCTCTTCATGCTTCCTCTCCATGGTGACAGAGGGATATCCTTGAGCCTTAAACACAAAGGATTCTTCATTCACTTGAATGATCAATTCTCCTCTATCAACATCAATCACAGCCTTTGCTGTGGCTAGGAAGGGTCTGCCAAGGATGATGGATTCATCCATGCACTTCCCAGTCTCTAGGACTATGAAATCAGCAGGGATGTAATGGTCTTCAACTTTTACCAGAACATCCTCTACAAGTCCATGAGCTTGTTTTCTTGAGTTGTCTGCCATCTCTAGTGAGATTTTTGCAGCTTGCACCTCAAAGATCCCTAGCTTCTCCATTACAGAGAGAGGCATGAGGTTTACACTTGACCCTAGGTCACACAAGGCCTTCTTGAAGGTCATGGTGCCTATGGTACAAGGTATTGAAAACTTCCCAGGATCCTGTCTCTTTTGAGGCAGTTTCTGCCTAGACAAGTCATCCAGTTCTTTGGTGAGCAAAGGGGGTTCATCCTCCCAAGTCTCATTACCAAATAACTTGTCATTCAGCTTCATGATTGCTCCAAGGTATTTAGCAACTTGCTCTTCAGTGACATACTCATCCTCTTCAGAGGAAGAATACTCATCAGAGCTCATGAATGGCAGAAGTAAGTCCAATGGAACCTCTATGGTCTCATTTTGAGCCTCAGATTCCCATGGTTCCTCATTGGGGAACTCATTGGAGGCCAGTGGACGTCCATTGAGGTCTTCCTCAGTGGCGTTCACTGCCTCTTCTTCCTCTCCAAATTCGGCCATGTTGATGGCTTTGCACTCTCCTTTTGGATTTTCTTCTGTATTGCTTGGAAGAGTACTAGGAGGGAGTTCAGTAATTTTCTTGCTCAGCTGACCCACTTGTGCCTCCAAATTTCTAATGGAGGACCTTGTTTCAGTCATGAAACTTTCAGTGGTTTTGATTAGATCAGAGACCATGGTTGCTAAGTCAGAGGTATTCTGCTTAGAACTCTCTGTCTGTTGCTGAGAAGATGATGGAAAAGGCTTGCTATTGCTAAACCTGTTTCTTCCACCATTATTGTTGTTGAAACCTTGTTGAGGTCTCTGTTGATCCTTCCATGAGAGATTTGGATGATTTCTCCATGAAGGATTATAGGTGTTTCCATAGGGTTCTCCCATGTAATTCACCTCTTCTATTGAAGGGTTCTCAGGATCATAAGCTTCTTCTTCAGATGAAGCCTCCTTAGTACTACATGGTGCATTTTGCATTCCAGACAGACTTTGAGAAATCATATTGACTTACTGAGTCAATATTTTATTCTGAGCCAGTATGGCATTCAGAGTGTCAATCTCAAGAACTCTTTTCTTCTGATTGGTCCCATTGTTCACAGGATTCCTTTCAGAAGTGTACAAGAATTGGTTATTTGCAACCATTTCAATCAGCTCTTGAGCTTCTGTAGGCGTCTTCTTCAGATGAAGAGATCCTCCAGCAGAGCTATCCAAAGACATCTTGGATAGTTCAGAGAGACCATCATAGAAAATTCCAATGATGCTCCATTCAGAAAGCATATCAGTGGGACACTTTCTGATTAGTTGTTTGTATCTTTCCCAAGCTTCATAGAGGGATTCTCCTTCCTTCTGTCTGAAGGTTTGGACTTCCACTCTAAGCTTACTCAATTTTTGAGGTGGAAAGAACTTTGCCAAGAGGGCATTGACTAGCTTTTCCCAAGAGTTCAGGCTTTCTTTAGGTTGTGAGTCCAACCATATTCTAGCTCTGTCTCTTACAGCAAAAGGGAATAGCATAAGTCTGTAGACCTCAGGGTCAACCCCATTAGTCTTGACAGTGTCACAGATTTGCAAGAACACAGCTAAAAACTGATGAGGATCTTCCAATGGAAGTCCATGGAACTTGCAATTCTGTTGCATTAGAGAAACTAATTGAGGCTTAAGCTCAAAGTTGTTTGCTCCAATGGCAGGGATAGAGATGCTTCTCCCATATAAGTCGGGAGTAGGTGCAGTAAAGTCACCCAGCACCTTCCTTGCATTGTTGGCATTGTTGTTGTTTTCGGCTGCCATGGGTTCTTCTTCTTTGAAGATTTCTGTTAGGTCCTCTACAGAGAGTTGTGCCTTGGCTTCTCTTAGCTTTCGCTTCAAGGTCCTTTCAGGTTCAGGATCAGCCTCAACAAGAATGCTTTTGTCCTTGCTCCTGCTCATAAGAAAGAGAAGAGAACAAGAAAATGTGGAATCCTCTATGTTACAGTATAGAGATTCCTTGAGGTGTCAGAGGAAAAGAAAAATAGAAGGCAGAAGTAGAAAATTCGAACTTATCAAAGAAGATGGAGTTCGAATTTTGCATTAAGGAATAGTGTTAGTCCATAAATAGAAGGATGTGAGAAGAGGGGAAGTAATTTTCGAAAATCAAGTAAAAGATTTTGAAAACATTTTGAAAAACACTAATTGATTTTCGAAAATAAAAGTGGGAAAGAAATCAAGTGATTTTTGAAAAAGAATTTGAAATTAGAAATCAAAAAGATTTGATTGAAAGTTATTTTGAAAAAGATGTGATTAAGAAGATATGATTGGTTTTAAAAAGATGTGATGGAGAAGATATGATTTGAAAAACATTTTAAAAAAAATTTGATTTTAAAAATAAATGACTTGGCTATCAAGAAAAGATATGATTCAAACATTAAACCTTTCTCAACAGAAAAGGCAACATACTTGAAATGTTGAATCAAATCATTAATTGATAGCAAGTATTTTTGAAAATAGAAAGAAATTGAATTTGAAAAAGATTTGATTGAAAAGATATGATTTGAAAAAGATTTGATTTTGAAAAGATTTTGAAAACTTGAAAAAAATTTGCATTGAAAACAAAATCTTCCCTCTTGTGCCATCCTGGCGTTAAACGCCCAGAATGGTGCACATTCTGGCATTTAACGCCCAAAACTCTACCCTTTTGGGCGTTAAATGCCCAACCAGGCACCCTGGCTGGCGTTTAAACGCCAGTCTGTCCTTCTTCACTGGGCGTTTTGAACACCCAGCTTTTTCTGTATAATTTTTCTGCTGTATGTTCTGAATCTTCAATTCTCTGTATTATTGACTTGAAAAGACACAAATTAAAAATATTTTTGGATTTTTAATAGTGAGGAATAATCAAAATGCAACTAAAATCAAATAATAATGCATGCAAGACACCAAACTTAGCAATTTGTATACTATTGACACTAATGAGAATGCATATGAGACACATAAACACTCAAGTCAAGAGGAATTAAAGATAAGAGTAATGAAATCATCAAGAACATCTTGAAGATCACTAAGACACATGAATGAATGCAAGAAAAACAGAAACATGCAATTGACACCAAACTTAAAATGAGAATAAAGTCTCAACAGGAAAAATATTTTTGGTTTTTTATGATTTTGTAAATTTTTTTTGTGCTTTTTCGAAAATTAAGTGAAAAAGAAAATAAAGATATCAAAATTCTTAATGAGAATTCCAGGAATCATGCAATGTTTAGTCTAAGACTCCGGTCCAGGAATTAGACATGGCTTCACAGCCAGCCAAGCTTTCAAAGAAAGCTTCGGTCCAAAACACTAGACATGGCCAATGGCCAGCCAAGCCTTAGCAGATCACTGCTCCAACAGCAAGATTGATAGAAATCAACAAGCTCTTGTGATGATAAGTTGAAACCTCAGTCCAATAAAATTAGACATGGCTTCACAGCCAGCCAGACTTCAACAGATCATCATGAAACACTAGAATCCATTCTTAAGAACTCTGAAAAAAAATACCTAATCTAAGCAACAAGATGAACCGTCAGTTGTCCATACTCGAACAATCCCCGGCAACGGCGCCAAAAACTTGGTGCACGAAATTGTGATCAATACTTTTCACAACTCAATTAATCCCCGGTGATGAAACCAAAAACTTGGTGTTCAATACCATGGCATAAACACAACTTCGCACAACTAACCAGCAAGTGTACTGGGTCGTCCAAGTAATAAACCTTACGCGAGTAAGGGTCGATCCCACAGAGATTGTTGGTATGAAGCAAGCTATGGTCACCTTGTAAATCTTAGTCAGGCAGACTCAAATGGATATGAATGATGATATACGAAAACATAAAGGTAAAGATAGAGATACTTATGTAATTCATTGGTAGGAATTTCAGATAAGCGTATGAAGATGCTTGTCCCTTCCGTCTCTCTGCTTTCCTACTGTCTTCATCCAATCCTTCTTACTCCTTTCCATGGCAAGCTTATGCAAGGGTTTCACCGTTGTCAGTGGCTACCACCCATCCTCTCAGTGGAAATGTTCAACGCACCCTGTCATGGCACGGCTATCCATCTGTCAGTTCTCAATAAGGCCAGAATAGAATCTAGTGATTCTTTTGCGTCTGTCACTAACGCCCCGCCTTTAGGAGTTTGAAGCTCGTCACAGTCATTTAATCATTGAATCCTACTCAGAATACCACAGACAAGGTTAGACCTTCCGGATTCTCTTGAATGCCGCCATCAGTTCTAGCCTATACCACGAAGACTCTGATCTCACGGAATGGCTGGCTCGGTTGTCAGGCGAGCACTCGGTTGTCAGGCGATCAACCATGCATCGTGTATCAGAAATCCAAGAGATATTCACCCAATCTAAGGTAGAACGGAGGTGGTTGTCAGGCACACGTTCATAGGTGAGAATGATGATGAGTGTCACGGATCATCACATTCATCAAGTTGAAGAACAAGTGATATCTTGGAACAAGAACAAGCGGAATTGAATAGAAGAACAATAGTAATTGCATTAATACTCGAGGTACAGCAGAGCTCCACACCTTAATCTATGGTGTGTAGAAACTCCACACCTTAATCTATGGTGTGTAGAAACTCCACCGTTGAAAATACATAAGAACAAGGTCTAGGCATGGCCGAATGGCCAGCCTCCCAAAGAGGGTTCAATCATAAAAACATGATCAAAAGCTCTCAAAATGATCCAAAGATCCAAAGATCCAAAGATGAAAATACAATAGTAAAAGGTCCTACTTATAGAGAACTAGTAGCCTAGGGTGTACAGAGATGAGTAAATGACATAAAAATCCACTTCCGGGCCCACTTGGTGTGTGCTTGGGCTGAGCATTGAAGCATTTTCGTGTAGAGACTCTTCTTGGAGTTAAACGCCAGCTTTTATGCCAGTTTGGGCGTTTAACTCCCATTCTTGTGCCAGTTCCGGCGTTTAACACTGGGAATTCTGAGGGTGACTTTGAACGCCGGTTTGGGCCATCAAATCTTGGGCAAAGTATGGACTATCATATATTGCTGAAAAGCCCAGGATGTCTACTTTCCAACGCCGTTGAGAGCGCGTCAATTGGGCTTCTGTAGCTCCAGAAAATCCGCTTCGAGTGCAGGGAGGTCAGAATCCAACAGCATCTGCAGTCCTTTTTAGTCTCTGAATCAGATTTTTGCTCAGGTCCCTCAATTTCAGCCAGAAAATACCTGAAATCACAGAAAAACACACAAACTCATAGTAAAGTCCAGAAAAGTGAATTTTAACTAAAAACTAATAAAAATATACTAAAAACTAACTAGATCGTACTGAAAATATACTAAAAACAATGCCAAAAAGCGTACAAATTATCCGCTCATCAGCTACCATCCGTTCTCTTAGTGAAAATGGTCTGGCTACAGTTCTCACCGCAGGGCTAATCATCTGTTGGTTCTCACTTGTGTCGGAATAAGATCCATTGATCCTTTTGCGCACTGTCACTGTGCCCAACATTCGCGAGTTTGAAGTTCGTCACAGTCATCCCCTCCCAGATCCTACTCGGAATACCAAGACAAGGTTTAGACTTTTCGAATCTCTAGAATGCTGCCAATTGTTTCTAGCCTATGCCACGAAGGTTCTAATCTCACTGATTTGAATGCTCTGTTGTCAGGAGATGCTAGTCAAACGCATGGATTAGAGACCCAAGAGAATATACTCCAGCTGGCGTCCAATGACTACGTTGAACATCATGTAGACCACTTGTGGTTGTCAGGCACACGGATCTTGGCTAAGTGAGTGCTGATGATAGTGGGTGATTGTCACGGTTCACCCCTTTAGTCTAACTTAACTGAATTAAGTACAAGAGTATATCTTGGAGAAGAAGTAGGCGTGAATTGAAGGAAAAACAATAGTACTTGCATTAATTCATGAGGAACAACAGAGCTCCTCACCTTAATCTATGAGGTATAGAAACTCCACCGTTGAAAATACATAATAACAAAAGGTCTAGGCATGGCCGAATGGCCAGCCTCCCAAATGGCATAAGAATTCGAAAATAGGGAAAGAAGACCTGATCAAAGGATCAAAAAGTTGTCCAAAGATATGAATACAATAGTAAAGAGTGCTATTTATACTAAACTAGTAAACTAGGTTTACATAAAATGAGTAACTAAGTGCAGAAATCCACTTCCGAGCCCACCTGGTGTGTGCTTGCGCTGAGCATTGAAGCTTTCACGTGCATAGGCTCTTCTTAGAGTTAAACGCCAGCTTGGGTGCCAGTTTGGGCTTTTAACTCCAGCTTTGTTGCCAGTTCTGGCATTTTACGCCAGAAAAGGGTCTCTGGTGGGCGTTTGGATGCCAGTTTGGGCCATCAAATCTCTGGCAAAGTATGGACTATTATTCATTCATGGAAAGCCCAAGATGTCTACTTTCCAACGCAATTGAGAGCGCCCTAATTGGGCTTCTATAACTTCGAAAATCCACTTCAAGTACAGGAGGGTCAGAATCCAACAGCATCTGCAGTCCTTTCTTAGCCTCTGAATCAGTTTTTTGCTCAAGCCCCTCAATTTCAACCTGAAAATACCTGAAATCACAAAAAAACACACAAACTCATAGTAAAGTCCAGAAATGTGAATTTTGCATAAAACTAATAAAAATATATTAAAAAGTAACTAAAATATACTAGAAACTACCTAAAAATAATGCCAAAAGCGTATAAATTATCCGCTCATCAGTTATACTCAGTCAAATTACAAATATCTTTATATGGTCTAAAGCAATCTAGATGAATGGGGTATAATCATCTTACTGAGTATCTGGCCAACATGGATTCAAGAATGATGATATCTTCCCATGGGTTTTTATAAAGAAATCTACATTTGGATTCATTATAATTGCTGTGTACGTTGATGATTTAAATATCATTGGAACTCCTGAAGAGATTCCAACCATTATAAAAGCTCTAAAAGAATAGTTTGAGATGAAAAATCTTGGAAAGACTAAATTTTATCTTGACTTACCGATCGAGCATACGAAAAATGGGATATTTATTCACCAAAAAACATACACAAAGAAGATCTTGAAGAAGTTTTAATGGATAAGTCATATCTATTAAGTACCCCAATGATTTTAAGATCTTTGGTTGTGAAAAAGGATCAATTCCATCCTAAAGAAGAAAATGAAGATATCATTAGTCCTGAAGTACCTTATCTCAGTGCCATTGGGGCACTAATGTATCTTGCTAATAATACACGATCTGATATATCATTTGCTGTGAATTTATTAGCAAGGTATAATTCCTTGATGACGGAAAATTTTATCTGCACAAACTACCGACAAGTATACCGGGTCGCATCAAGTAGTAAAACTCACCAGAGTGAGGCCGATCCCACAGGGATTGATGGATTAAGCAATTTTAGTTGGGTGATGAGTCTAGTCAAGCTAATATTGAAAAGAGTTTGGTGAAATTGATTTATCAGAATATAAACTGCAAGGAAATAAATGCTAGAAATTAAAGGACAGAAGCTTAAATGGCATAAAACGTAAAGTACTGAAGAAATAAATGCTGAAGGGTAAATGATAAAAACTTAAATGGCAGGAATTATAAAATGCTGAAGCTTAAAGAGAAGAAAATGTAAATGGGCTGAATCTTAAATTGGAAGAAATGTAAATGCTTGAATCTCAGATTGCAAGAAACTAGAAGGGCCTAGTATAGAGGGCAATGAAACTTAAATTTGCATGAAATGTAAATGGGATTTGGGTGCTGGAAAGACTAAAGGAAGCAGTAAACAATCAAAATAAATTTAGGGCAATTTAAATTGAAGAAAATCAAAGAGAAAGATTCATAAGGGATTGAAGATATCATAATCCATCATGAATTAAATAGGTCTCAACTTCCTTCTCAATCATATGAGTAGATCTATGGCGGATTATAATTGATTGGATCTCAATTTCTTGGCAATCCAATCTCTCTAATCACAATCAATCTTGCCAATTCCTTGATCTAATTTTCATGAGAAGAGGTTAAGAATTCTCTCTTATCCATAAGCCACACAAACTCTCAAGACCTCAATTCCTCTCAAATGGTGTTGGCTAAGAGAATTGTGAAGGATAGAGCTCCAATTCTAATGCAAGTGATTTTCCTTCCGAGACTCACACAAGCATTCAATTGAATCAAACCCCCTTCCGGAGTGAATGATTCACAATCAAAACAGAAGACATCCTATAGCTACCCAAGCGGATTGAGAAGAAGAAGAATTTCATTGATTCATTATGATTACAGTAGAGCTCCTCCCCCTAATAAAAATGGGGTTTAGTTCATCATTGCTCAATCAAAACCAAAAGAAAGAAAGTACAAAAGAAAATGATTACAAGGTTTCCCAATTAGGGTCCCTGACTTCCCAACCCTCTTTCTAACTTAAATTCTATGCTATTTATATACTTTCTTCATTCAGTCTTCAAGTCTTGGATGTGGAATTTGGCCTTTGTTGAAGCTAGTTAAGAGTGGCTCTTAGTGATGTTGACATGGACTTGAGCTAACCAATCATGAACTTGCATGGGTGCCACTAGAAATGAGCTCAGCATGGACGTTAGTCACTAACGTTGGTGGCCACTAATGTTGGTGGCCACTAGCGTTGGCCAACGTTTTCTGTAAACCAGTGAAGAACGTTTGAGGCAACGTTTGTGCACCAACGTTACTACCAACGTTGGCCTGATCACGCGTACGCGTCTTTCACACGTGCGCGTCGATGACCAATTTTCCATGCAATTCTCTCCAATCATGCTGAAATACTAGCGATTCATGAAGCAAGTCGCGAGTGTTTTTGACTCAGGAGTTTGATCTAATATATTCTGTCATCATGTGGACTGATTGATCAAAAGATAGCTCCAGCTATTCTGTTTAAAGATAACACAGCATGCATTGCTCAACTTAAATATGGATACATCAAAGGTGATAGAACAAAACATATTTCTCCTGAATTCTTCTTCACTCATGATCTTCAAAATCAAGAGGCAATTGATGTCCAATAGATTCGCTCAAGTGATAATCTGGTAGATTTATTTACAAAGTCACTCCCAAAATCCTCCTTTGAAAGATTGGTACATCAGATTGGGATGCGACGATTTTGAGATATTAAATAATGTCGACAAGAGGGAGAAACTGTACTCTTTTTTTCTTGGTCAAGTTTTTTCCCATTGGATTTTCTGGACAAGGTTTTTAATGAGGCAGTCCCCATCACAAAGGATTTTGTACTCTTTTAGTAAGGTTTTTCTTTAGTAAGGTTTTAATGAGGCATAATCCTAAATAGACATCCAAGGGAGAGTGTTGTGACGAGGATGGATAAGGATGGATGCCCATTTATGGGTGGCTCATTTTTCCTATGTTGAAAGAAACAAGTTCTTAGAATGAAGCAAACTTAATAAAGTTTGAAAAGTAATTTCTGTATGCCTATAAAAGCATGAGCTGGGCAAAAGGGTTACATACAATCAATAATAATACTTCTCTATCTTTCTTATATCTTCAATGTTAATATATAAAATACTCTTCTCTCTCTTTTATATATACGTTATTATATATATTAGTAAATATATATGAATGATTGGTGCACGAAATTGTGATCTCAATGGCGCCAACAACTTGGTACGCACAATTGTAATCTCAACTCTTTTTCACAACTTCGCACAACTAACCGGCAAGTGCACTGGGTCGTCCAAGTAATAAACCTTACGTGAGTAAGGGTCGATCCCACGGAGATTGTCGGCTTGACGCAAGCTATGGTCATCTTATAAATCTCAGTCAGGCAGATTCAAATGGTTATGGAGTTTTAATAATTTAAAAGATAAATAAGCATAAAATAAAGATAGAGATACTTATGTAATTCATTGGTGAAAATTTCAGATAAGCGTATGGAGATGCGTTGTTCCTTCTAAATCTCTGCTTTCCTATTGCCTTCATCCAATCCTTCATACTCCTTTCTATGGCAATCTGTATGTTAGGTGTCACCGTTGTCAATGGCTACTTCATGTCCTCTCAATGAAAATGGTCCTCTACGGTTTCTGTACGGCTAATCAACTGTCGGATTTCTCGTCTCGGATGAAAAATACCATCCACAGATATTGTATGGCTAATCAGTTGTTGGTTCCCGATTGGGTAGAAATAGGATTTACTATCCTTTTGCGTCTGTCACCACGCCCTACAGTCACGAGTTTGAAGCTCGTCACAGTCATCCCATCCCAGATCCTATTCGGAATACCATAGACAAGGTTTAGACTTTTCGGATCTCAAGAATGTTGCCAATGGATTCTAGCTTATATGACAAAGATTCTAATCTCGGATTCAGATGCCCCATTGTCAGAGGGGAGTCAATGTGAATCGTTGATTAGAAACCCAAGAGATATACATTCAAGCTTGTTTTCATGTAAAACAGAAGTGGTTGTCAATCACGCATTCATAAGTGAGAATGGTGATTAGTGTCACATAATCATCACATTCATCATGTTCTTGTGTGCGAATGAATATCTTAGAATAAGAATAAGAATGAATTGAAAAGAAGAACAATAGTATTTTGCATTAATACTCGAGGAACAGCAGAGTTCCACACCTTAATCTATGGTATGTAGAAACTCTACAGTTGAAAATACATAAGTGATGAAGGTCCAGGCATGGCCGAATGGCCAGCTCCCAAAACGTGATCAAGAGATCAAAAGATGATCAAAAGATGTCTAATACAATAGTAAAAGGTCCTATTTATATCAGACTAGTTACTAGGGTTTATAGAAATAAGTAAATGATGCAGAAATCCACTTCCGGGCCCACTTGATGTGTGCTTGGGCTGAACATTGAAGCTTTCACGTGTAGAGGCCTTCTTTGGAGTTAAACGCCAGTTTGTAACTTGTTTTTGGCATTTGACTCTAGCTTGCAACTTGTTTTTGGCGTTTAACGCCGGAATAGGGCAAAAAGCTGGCGTTGAATGCCAGTTTGCGTCGTCTAAACTTGGGCAAAGTATGGACTATTATATATTGCTGGAAATCCCTAGATGTCTACTTTTTAACGCAATTGAGAGTGTGCAATTTGGGTTTCTGTAGCTCAAAAAAATCTATTTCGAGTGCAGGGAGGTCAGAATCCAACAGCATCTGCAGTCCTTCTTCAGCCTCTGAATCAGATTTTTGCTCAGGTCCCTCAATTTCAGCCAGAAAATACCTAAAATCACAGAAAAATACACAAACTCATAGTAAAGTCCAGAAATATGAATTTTGCTTAAAAACTAATGAAAATATACTGAAAACTAACTAGGTCCTACTAAAAACTATCTAAAAACAATGCCAAAAAGCGTATAAATTATCCGCTCATCAATGATCTCTATTATATTAAAATTATTATGTTAGTGAATATTAGTACTAGAATCTTTTATTTATACTTCTTTATTTTATATTTATTTTCTCTTTTTTTATTTATTTATTTCACAACATCTCTAAGGTTTTGAATTGTGGAATCTTTTTTATCTAAAATTTGCTATTTGATGCCAAAACTTGTTATCAACATAAAACATCTTATTAAATTAAAATAAATTTCAACATAATTCAATGTTATTTGAAATTAAAAATTTTGTTAAAAATCTGTTTCTTTTCTTCTATATTCTTAACAAAAAGATACTTGTTAACAAAATTTAGTATTTGTCTTATTTATAATATTTAAGTAATATTAATTCTTTTTTTATATCTAATATTAAGATGTAACTTTACAAAAAATATTTAATAT
Source organism: Arachis hypogaea (assembly GCF_003086295.3). NCBI lineage: Eukaryota > Viridiplantae > Streptophyta > Magnoliopsida > Fabales > Fabaceae > Arachis > Arachis hypogaea. The sequence continues at coordinate 43,803,723 of NC_092040.1, forward strand.
TATTTGTATGTTGAATTTTTTTTTTGCACATAATTGTTTGTGTGTTTCGTTTGTAGTTGATATCTCTCAACAAATGTTAAAGTTATCCCGAATAATGAATACAATTGTGTTTAAATAATATTTGATTAATCCTATCAGCATAGCTAGATTATTCACTAAAGTTAGTTAGAGCAATTATTTAGATAGATTTCAGTTACTGTTCTGTGCATATATATATATATATATATATATATATATATATATATATATATATATATATATACTAGCTAGAGTTTCAATCAATACAACTAATTCATTTTCTTTCCCCCAATTCTTCTCTCCTTCTCTCACCTTTTAATATGGTATCAGAAGACATTCTTTTCTACAACATTCTTTCGCAAATTCCATACTCTTCTAGAATATTCCTTTTCTTATAAACTCACACAACAAAGTTTGATGAGAGTTTGATTGTTTCATCGATTTGCGATTGTCTGTAGTGAAAGCAAAAAGCTCCGATTAACGAGGTTAGAGAAACGTTCTGAATCTTACTACCCCAAGATTTATTGATCCTAAAATGGCAAATTCATTTGCACTCTCCACGGCAAATCAACCGGGTTTGATCCTCATCACTCAGCAACTCACTAAGAAAAACTACCACTCTTAAAGTCGCACCATAAAAAAGCCTTAAACGCCAAAACAAAGCTTGGATTTATCAGCGGCACAATTTCGAGGCCAGATCTAGCTGTAGATCCTGATCAATTTGAAAATTGACAATGTGTCAATAACATAGAGAGCACTCATGATCCTAATTATATGTCACGTTGATGAAGGAAAAACTGATGGTATAGAATTTCACTAATAAAATCTCGTTGCAAGTATAGTTTCTAAACCAACAATAATCATTTCATACAAAAATTTGGTTGTCACTAAAACAAACCCCTATAAAAATAACCGAAGTATTCAAACCTCAGGTCGTTCTCCCTAGAAATTGCAATAAAGTGTTCTTGCTATTGGTTATGAAGTATGTTTGGGGTTTTTGAGATAAGAAACAAGAAAAGCAAATTACAAAAGAAATAAACTAGCAAGTAAGAAAGCTCTTGGCTAGGTATGAGAACTAGAAGTCCTATCCTAGTTATCCTTATCAATTGTGATGAGAATTGTTCATTGCTCTGACTTAGCTAGCCTCTAACCATAGAGGAAAGTCAAGTGGATGAATTAACTTGAGTCCACAAGTCCTAGTCAACTCATAATGAAATGCTAGCTTTAGTGGCATTCAAATCAATTAGTAACTTCTAATTGTCAATCAACAAAAGAATTATATAACTCAAGAGTCACTAATTACTCAACCAAAGCTAAGAGGAACAAAACCTACCTCATAACTAGAAGAAACATTTTAACAATCACATAGAAGGCAATAAAGAAAAACATTATTAATTGCAAGAATTAAATGAATCTACAACTACAAAAGCAAGAGATTAACAATAGAAAGGCAAAACAATTATGAAATAACAAAGAACTTACCAATTGCATTGAGAAGAAATGTAGATCTACAAAAGAATTCATAAACTACAATTAACAATACAAGAAAACTACAAGAGAAGTAGAATACTACAACTACAATGGAACAATTAAAGATGAAAAAGGAAATTAAGCAAGATAAGAAAGAGATCTAAATCTAAAACTAAGAACCATAATTCTAGAGAGAAGAGAGAGCTTCTCTCTCTAGAAAATAACTAAAGCCTCATGAAAACTAAACTAAAACTAATTAAATAACTAGATGGTTCATCACTCTTTAATCCTTGGGTTAAATAGCATCATAAATGAGTTGGATTGGGTCTAAATTGCTTCAGAAATCAATGGCCACGAGTTGCCTTTAGTGCGTCACGTGCAGCTTCCCATGCATACGTTTACATCACGCGTACGCATCATTAAACACCAAGAAATGATGACAAATCTTATATCATTTTGAAGCCCCAGATGTTAGCTTTCCAACTCAACTAGAACTGCCTTATTTGGATCTTTGTAGCTCAAGTTATGATCGATTAAGTGCGAAGAGGTCAGGATTGACAGCTTTGCGATTCCTTCATTTCTTCATGAGTTCTCTATTTCTACATGCTTTTTCTTTATTCCCTCTATTCCAATCTTTGCCTCCTAAACCTGAAATCACTTAACAAACATATCAAGGCATCTAATGGAATCAAGGTGAATTAAATTTAGCTATATTAAGACACAAAGCATGTTTTCACTCTTAAGCACAATTAAAGGAGAATTTACAAAATCATGCTATTTTAGTGAATAAATGGGAGACAAGTTGACAAAACCCTCTAAATTCAACACAAGATAAACCCTAAAAATTGAGTTTATCAATCTCCCCACACTTAAACAATAGCATTTCCTCATGCTAAACCAAGAAGCACAAGAAAAGAGGTATGAACGTTTATTCAATACAATCTATCTATATGCATCCTATCTAAATGAATGCAACTAAATGCAAAATGATCCTACCTACTTAGTTAAAAGTAAATCAATCTCCAAGACATACATGCACAAGTAGGGCCAAGATCATATAACGATTCATGAATCCTACCAATTCAAATATCAAAATGAAGTTCAAGTAGACTTGCAAGAAGAAAGGTCATGAAAGCCAGGAACAAGAAATTGAGCATCGAACCCTCATCGGAAGTGTTTGCACTCTAGTCGTTTGGTCTGTAGGGTTGACGACTCAATTCTCCTCTACTCATGATTTCCAAAATTTGTTTTCCATTTAACAATCAACAATTATTCAATGCATGCATACATTCATCATGAGGTCTTTTCATCGGTTGTAATGGGGCTAGGGTCAAGGTAGGATTGTATATGGTTAAGTGGACTAGAATTTGAATCTTTGATCAACTTAAATTTCCCACCTAACCTATGGCAACCTATACAATTTAAGTGCTAACCTAACTACCCATTCTTCACTTTTTCACATACTCATGCATTTTCTTTTAATTACCACACATATGCATTGACCTTTATTAATCTTTACTTTGGGGTATTTTGTCCCCTTTTATTACTTTTTTTTCCTTTTTTTCTTTTCTTTTTCTATATTTTTTATTTTTATTCATATATATTTTTTTCTTTTTCTTTATCATTTTTTTTCTTTTATTTTTCACAACAAAGCATATACGAAGGCATCAATGCATATGGTTTTACATATAATTAATACATGAGCATGTACCTAATTCCCTAAATTCCCGATAGAAATACAAAACACCCTTTTATCCCAACTAATGTCCCAAGTTTCCCCACACTTGAATGATACTCACACTCACTCACCTAAGCTAATCAAAGATCCAAATAAAGGACATTTATTATTTTTCACTTTAAGGCTTGTAATGTGCTAAAATTAAGAACAAGTGGGTTAATCGTAGGCTCAAAGTTGGCTAACAAAGGTTGATAAAAGGTAAGGCTATTTGGGTAAGTGAGCTAAATGAAACAATGGCCTCAATCATATAAATGCATGAATACACGAAATAATGGACATACAGAATCAAACAAATCAAAGATTACAATCATAGAAAGAGAACAATGCACACAAGAATGGAAATAAGTGGTTATAAGATGTAACCACACAATTAGGCTCAAAACTCACAAGCTTGTATTCTTAGCTCAAAAACCATATTCCAAAATAAATTCTTTCAAGCAAGTTCAACAAAATTTTTCAAATTGGTAGGGTGCCCTAAAACAGTTTCTTGGAAAAGAAATCATCACCCTAACCAAGTAGTCCTAATAAGAAAGAAGTGGTAAAAATATGTACAAATTCTAAGTAACATGCAACCTATCATGCAATGCAACAACTAGCTAACATTGGTGTTGAAAAAGGAAATTGTTACCCACGGAAGTTGGTCAGACGACCTCTCCACACTTAAAGATTGCACCGTCCTCGATGCATGCAAAGAAGAGCAAGGTGGATGGGTTGAAACCATTGTTTTGAAAACCGAACCGGACCGGCCGGTTCAACCGGATTAACCGGGAACCGGTCATCTAACCGGTTCGGTTGAGGTGTAAAACCGTCTGGTAGAAAACCGGTAAAAAAACCGGTCAAACCGGTGGTTAACCGGTGAACTGTCTGAACCGAATGGTTTTTTCCGGTTTTCAATTTAAAAAAAAAAGAAAAAAATAAAAAAATATATAAATCCTTTACCCTTCCCCGTTTTCTCTCTCTCACTCACGCACAAGACCCACCCCACCTTCTCACTCTCTCCACTCCACGGAACCCTAGCCCCCTTTTCTTTCGCCCTCCCAGCCAACAACAGCAGAAGCCACCGTCCAATGCCCAACGCCGTCGTCGCCGACGAACTCGTATCCTCAGCCAGCGTCCAGCCTCGTCGTCGCCGATCCTCTTCTCCTGGATCCCATGCATCTCCTCGCGTCGCTAGGTCTCATCGCGGAACGGATAGAGGGTGCTGTCACCGCCGGGTGGAACTGACCGTGGTGGCATCAAGAATTGTCGCCTGTGGAAGGTGAAGGTATACTCGTCGCTGTCATCGTTTCTCTTTCCCTCGCTGTCGTCTCTCTGTCGCTGTCGAGCCCTCTCTCTGTCTTCATCGTCGTTGCCCACCCTGAAATCGTGTCTCCGTCAATCCCCTTCTCTCGCGCTTCAAGCTTGTCTTCAATCCCTCTGTGCCTGAGCTCACTTCCCCTCTTCCATCGCCATCACTTGGATTCCTCCTTCGCTGCCGGTCTTCAATTTAATTTTGCTTGTTTTTGTAATTACATTTGGGTTCTGATTTCTTATTCTAAGTTTACTGATTTCTTTTTAGCTTGAGTTTATGAATTTCTGAGTTTGTAAGCAGATTCCTGCCCTGCTTCAATTTTCAATTTTGGGAGTTAATTGCTCTTTTTTTGGATTTGATCATGTTGATTGTTGCTTGTTTGTTTGGGTTAATTGTTGTGCTTCATTGCTGTCTTCTGCATTTAATTTCTGTTGATTGCTGCTGTCTTTTGCTTTTTAGCTTTTAATTTTGTTAATTAAATGAATTAATCAAGTTTTTTTTATTCTGTTTTTGTTCTATTTTTAATTTGTTATTGCAATTGGATTTCATAATTTGATTGTTTGATTTAATAATATTTTTATAATTCTGTCTGTTTGTTCAAATTATGATTATGTATGTTCAAAATATAAATTATGATTATGTTTGCAAATTCAATGGTTAGTGGTTATTACTGTGTTTCAAGTTCAATTGTTTGTTATTTTTTATTATTAGGTTATAGATTGAAATTTTAAATTTTAAGTTTTATTAGGTTAAATTTTATTGAAATTTAAATATTTAAAATTATATATTAAAATTTTAATAATTTTATTTAATATTTAATTAAACCGGTTGAATTCCGGTTGAACCCCAGTCGAACCATTAAACCAGTAAACCAGTCACCTCACCGGTTTATTGACCGGTCCGGTTCTCGCAACCTTGGTTGAAACAACTGATGAGCTTCTTCAAAAGATTGTTCGGATGACTTGTTTGTCGCCCCATTTAGAAATTTTTCCTTTTTCCTTCTTGGTGGCCAACCTAAAAGGAGAGAAAAAGAAAGAAAATTAAGCCTATAACAAAGATATCAAAGCAAAGAGAATATAGGCGGGGGCTAATGCCAAATAAAAGTAGGGTTCTCACTACATGTTAGCTACGCATGTAAGTGAGAAAGCAATATAGGCAAAGGGCATATCAACTAATATTTGATGCAAGAGTAAAATCAAAGCATGAAGAGCATATTGAGCATCAAGTTCAAATAAGAAAAAAAGTGGATCATGAAAAACAATATGAGGTCATATCAATGCACAAAGACACAAGAGTCATACAAGATTAAGCATTGATTTAAAAGTTTCATCACCCATCAATATCAAACAAGTCAAGAAGCACCAAAATAATGCATGAAATTATTAAAATAAGAACTTAGAAAAGAAGGTAAAAATAAGCGATAAAAACAAAATTAAAATGCAGTGAATAAAAGTATCCAAATGCAGTAAACAAAAGAAAATGAAAGATGAGAAAAAAACTCGTTTTTTTAGAGAGGGTAAAGACTAAAGAAATAAAAGGAAGAGGATAGAAGAAGAAAGGTAGAAATAAAGAAGAAGAAAAGAGAAAACAGGGTCCGAGGCGAAGCATAAGCGTCGTACACGCGTGCGCGTGGATTGCAGCAGGGACAAGCGACGCGCAAGCATCGCTCACGCGTACGCGTGGATCCAAATTGTGCTATAGGTTTAGGGTCCAGCACAATTCTCGCACAACTCTCAGGTTTTTGTACCAAGAGTTGCAGAAGTGCAATCGACGCGTACGCGTCATCCATGCTTACGCGTGGATCAACCCCCTCCTCTTTTTTTAAGGAAACATAGAAAACAGAAACAGAGCACTCTCCTAACCTATAAACATTCTAAAGCAACCAAAATTCAAATTTAACAAAAATCTTTAAGCTTTTGAAAAATTTTCAAAGACAAAACAAACAAAACTTGCACTACAAGTAAAATGCAATGCAAAACCAACTATTTTAATCAAAAAATAAATCTAATAAGCAACCTAGCAATCAAAGTAAAATATGCTAAAGTATAAAAATAAGAAAACTACCTAACAATGGCAACCCAAGTCATTCATTGATTATATCTACAAGAGAATGGAAAGAGTTTACCATGGTGGGGTGTCTCCCACCTAGCACTTTTATTTATTGTCCTTAAGTTGGACATTTGATGAGGTCCTTGCTATGGTGGCTTATGCTTGAATTCATCCTTGAATCCCCACCAATGTTTGCATTTCAAATAACCACCGGGATCCCAAATTAGGCACATAAAGCCTTCAGTAAGCTCGAGCAAGTAACAAGACCCTAAGAGTATTGATTGTGGAATTGAATTTCGGGGTCCCAAACCTTGTTCTTGCTCCCATCTTGTTGTTGATCACCATCGTTAGATTCGGGTGACAAGGTTTGTGAATTCTCATTTAGGCATCCAAACATCCTCCTAGACCTATGCAATTTGGTTCTACCCCAACCATTGTTCTTGAATTTTGAGCATGCAACCATCATGAACTTAGAGTGATGTTTCCAACCACTACACAACTCTTTCCTACTCTTAACTCCAAAAAAAGATCTAAGTTAACCATCATTTTCAATCAAACCATATTCAAGTGGAAAAGTAAATATTGGAGATAAGGATTTTACCCACTTGAATGTTGTGTAGGATAGTGACTTAGGAAGGGGTGGTCCCAATGATCTTGCAAGTGCCACTCCCTTGTTCTCTTATTTGACTACCTCCACCTCTAGGCAAGCTTCTTTAATGTCAATTCCTTGTTCACCAACTTCTTCTATACATTCCTCAATGCCCAAGTCATGTGACAGAGATTGTGCACTAATCTTCTCAACATCAATTTCACAAGACAATGAGATAGGTTCAATAATTTCACATAGCACATTAGTTGGTGTAGAATCAACTTCAACAATAGGACTTATTGCTTGCTTAACTTCTTCCAACTTTCCATCTTCCATAATATGTGTAGGACGTTGCATATTATCCTCTTCAACATCAATTTCAAGCTCAATGGAAGAGTATTCAACAACTTCCACAAAATCATCAACAACATTGCTTGGTGTGGAAGTGTTCTCATGCTTGAAATCCACCTCTTGTTTAACTTCACCTAGGTCTTCAACCACTTCTTCTTCTTCAACAATCTCCATCCTTTCCACTTGTTGCAAAACACATTCCGTTTCCTTGTCCTCATGTTGAGATTCTAAAATCTTCCTCATTCTCCTCTCTTCGGTTGATTTTTCACATTCATCCATGAAAATGCTTTGCTTGTGGCATGAGTCCCATGAGTCTAACTTTTGACGGATGGTTGCTTGAAGTCGATCCATTGATTTCTTGAGATGATCCATTGGCTATTGTTCTATTTGGATTTCATAAGTAGGATCATATTGCTCTTGGATTGACGGATATGGACATTCTCCTATGGAGGGTTGTGGTGGAAAAGGGAATTCATCTTGTGGTTGAAAATTTTCATACATTGGAGGTGATTCATCTTGGTAATAGTATGGAAGAAGTGATTCTTGGAGGTATTGAGGTTGGAATTGTTGTGGTTCTAAGTGTGGTTCATATGGCTCAAAAGGTGGTTGTTATGGTGGATATGGGTTAGGGTCATATGGAGGTGTTTGGTAAAAAAGGGCTTGTGAGTATGGTTGAGGGCTATATTGAGGGTATGGCTGATAGGCATATGGTGGTGATTATTGGCAATCACAAGGAGGTCTACTATAGCTATTGGATTGATATGCATTATGATGAGTTTGAAAAACTCTAAATTAATATTTGTGATGACTAAACATTATTAAAAATAATTAATTACAAAATTATTAATTTGATTTTCATTTAACATATTTTGATTAATAATTTTGTTACAGGTTTTAACTTGGGCCGAAAATAAAAGGAAAGTTGATGCAAGCCCAATATACATTCAGCCCTTGGTTTTAATAATTTATGATGAATATGGCTGAATGGAAAATAAATCAATTGGGCCAAAATCCAAGCTTGATCATAAGCCCAAAATTAATTTGATTGAATCAGAATTTTATTGGGTCAGATTAAGCTTTATTGCAACATAGCCCAAATTCAATTTTGATAAATGCTTCCATGCTTTAACCGAACCAAGAAACAAAGGAAAATGGTTCATTGCCTCCAACGGATTCTATTCCTCACTTTGGATGGAATTCAAATTTGATTTAATGCATTGGAAACATAAGAAAGAGAGAGAAGATTGATTTGATGGCTATTATGTCAAACACGCCACTCTATAGGGAAGTAAAAGCAAGCTATTCCAAATTAATTTGCTTAACCACTTTGCTTTTCTTTTCTTCAGATTCTTTATTTCTCTCTCATCTCTTTCTTCTTCCTTGTTCGGTCCTTGTCCAGGAAACAATGGAAGAAATGTTCTTCAACACCGAAAGGAAGATGCTGCATGCGTCTAAGACCATCAAGCCAATGATGGCAAGAAAACACACCAAAATAAAAGTGAGCTGTGGCTAAGATACTCTCCAAATATGGTTAGATTTGGTGAGGCTATCTTGAGCCTTTCAAGCTCAAAAATGGAAGAAGAAGATTCGGCCAGCTAGAAGAGATTCTTGAAGCATGGCTTGTTTTTGATTCTGCTCAACCACCACAGGGAGTAGCTAGAGTGGCGAAGTGATGGTTGAAGGCAGAGATTGAAGCAGATGAAGTCATCATCATCATGAGGCATCAAGGGCCAGAAATCCATCTTGGAGAGGAAGCCAAGGATGGAGAGCCCGGATTGATGAAGGGTGATGATCAAGAAAGGACTAGAGGTAATTGCATGTTGGTTAATGCATGGTTATCTCTTCTCTCTCTGTGTGGCCGAACCGGTTCTGTTTTTGTTGGAGAAGGAAGAAGTTGGTTCAGTTTTGGCTTCAAGTGTGAAGGCTTTCCTCTTCTTTAAAAAGGGGGAACAACCACTGTTTGAAGCAAGGAGAAAGTTTGAGAGTGCTAGGCACAGAGTTCTCAGAGCTACCTGAGCTAACAGATTTCTCTTCTCCTTCAATGTATTCTGTTTTGTAATTTTTTCTGTTTAATTTTGTCATGTCTTGAGTCTCATGGAAAAAGGCAAACAGTGAGGTTTGTAATGAAAAAGCCATAGAGCGGAAAAAGGCAGAGAGTGCAAAATTAAAAGAAAACGCCATAGATGTCTTAGAGTTCCTTTGTTCATCTATGTTGTGTATCATGATTCTATGGGAATCCCCTTGTAAGTTGGGTTAGCACTTTACAAGTTGTAATCTGATTGATTATAGTGAAATTCCATCATGTTTGTGATGGAGACTGGATGTAGGCTGCACTGCACTTAGCAGCCGAACCAGGATATATCTGGGTGCAATCTTCTTCTCTTTCTACTCCATTTCTGTTTTCCACCACACAGGAGCAAAAGCCAGAATTATCTCGTGCCAAGTGACGAGACAAAACAAAAAGTCTCGTGGCAAGGGACGAGACAAAACAAAGTTGCTCGTGTCAAGTGACGAGCAAAAACAGAAAAGTCTTCTCTGAAGTTCAGCAAGTGTTAGCATTTAAAAAGGGGGCTAAGATTCAACCCCCCCTTCTCTTAGCCACTGAAACCATCACATTAGGAGTTGGATTATACATATGAGAAATCGGAGGAGGTTGTTGCCAAGAAGGTTGATCAATCCCTTGAGGCTCCTCCCATCCTTGATTGTTCCACCCTTGATGCACATCCTCATTGAAGCTCTTATTCCTTACAACATAATTCTAACCACACTCATAGCCAAAGTGATGAGAATTCATAGTGACAAGAGAAAACAAAGATAAAAACTAATAAGAACTAAAGAAAACAAACTCCTAACTACTAGCAAACCAAGAAATAACCAAAAAGCAAGATATTTACAATATGAACATATTCATAATAGGCAATAACATAACACCATTGCAACTCCCCGGCAACGGCGCCATTTTGATGAAGGAAAAATTGATGGTATAGAATTTCACTAATGAAATATTGTTGCAAGTATAGTTTCTAAACCAACAATAATCCTTTCATACAAAAATTTGGTTGTCACTAAAACAAACCCCTACAAAAATAACCGAAGTATTCAAACCTCAGGTCGTTCTCTCTAAGAATTGTAATAAAGTGTTCCTGCTATTGATTATGAAGTACGTTTGGGGTTTTTGAGATAAGAAACAAGAAAAGCAAATTGCAAAAGAAATAAACTAGCAAGTAAGAAAGCTCTTGGCAAGGTATGAGAACTAGAAGTCCTATCCTAGTTATCCTTATCAATTGTGATGAGAATTGTTCATTGCTCCCACTTATTTACCCTCTAACCATGGAGGAAAGTCAAGTGGATGAATTAATTTGAGTCCAAAAGTCCTAGTCAACTCATAATGAAAGGCTAGCGTTAGTGGCATTCAAATCAATTAGCAACTTCTAATTGTCAATCAACAAAAGAATTAAATAACTCAAGAGTCACTAATTACTCAACCAAAGCCAAGAGGAATAAAACCTACCTCATAACTAGAAGAAATATTTCAACAAACACATAGAAGGCAATAAAGGCAAACATTATTAATTGCAAGAATTAAAGGAATATACAACTACAAAAGCAGGAGATTAACAATAGAAATGTAAAACAATTATGAAACAACAAAGAACTTACCAATTGCATTGAGAAGAAATGTAGATCTACAAAAGAATTCATAAACTACAATTAACAGTACAAAGAAACTACAAGAGAAGTAGAATGCTACAACTACATGGAACAATTAAAGATGAAAAAGAAAATTAAACAAGAGAAGAAAGAGATCTAGATCTAAAACTAAGAACTTTTATTCTAGAGAGAAGAGAGAGCTTCTCTCTCTAGAAACAACTAAAGCCTCATGAAAACTAAACTAAAACTAATTAACTAACTAGATGGTTCACCCCTCTTCAATCCTTGGGTTAAATAGCATCAGAAATGAGTTGGATTGGGCCCAAAATGCTTCAGAAATCGCTGGCCACGAGTTACCTTTAGCGAGTCACGTGCATCTTCCCATGCGTAGGTGTACATCAAGCGTACGCATCCCTAAACGCTAGGCAACTATGGCAAATCTTATATCATTTTGAAGCCCCAAATGTTAGCTTTCCAACGCAACTAAAAATGCTTCATTTGGATCTCTATAGCTCAAGTTATGATTGATTAAGTGTGAAGAGGTCAGGATTGATAGCTTTGCAATTCCTTCATTTCTTCATGAGTTCTCCATTTCTACATGATTTTTCTTCATTCCCTCAATTCCAATCTTTGCCTTCTAAACCTGAAATCACTTAACAAACATATCAAGGCATCTAATAGAATCAAGGTGAATTAAATTTAGCTATTTTAAGACCCAAAAGCATGTTTTCACTCTTAAGCACAATTAAAGGAGAATTTACAAAATCATGCTATTTTAATGAATAAATGGGAGACAAGTTGACAAACCCTTTAAATTCAACATAAGATAAACCCTAAAAATGGGGTTTATCACACGTATAATATTAAATTCAGATTATCAGAGAGTTATAAAAATTCAGTTTCAAGCTGTTATTCAGCTGAGATAACTTTTCTAAGATTCAACAGGAATTCAAATTAGAGAAGAGTTATTTTCCAATACACTCTAATCCATAGGATGAAGAATGAAATTTATTCTTAAATATAAATCAATGTATAATTTAGAAGTAGAAAATAATAGTTATTAATCCATCTAAATAAGTAGAGCTCCTAATCTTAATAATGGAGGTTTAGTTGTTCATGGTGCAGAAAATCCTAAAAGTTGTAAAAACTAAAAAGTGTGTAATTGAGAAATGAGCCCGCAAAGCTGAGATATCTTCTCTTTATATCTGATCCTAATTGATATAGAAATTAAATTCAAAAACCTAATTAATAGCCTTTTCTAATAAAAATAAATTAAAATAAAATTTAAATACATGTGGGACCACACCCTGGGTGCAATTGGTGGCACCATACTTGGAAGGAGTGGCGCCTGACTTGGAGTGCAATTGGAATGCATGGCATTTGGCTTGGGAGTCTTGGAGTTTTCCTTGACATGTTGTGTTTGGTAGCACCATACTTGATATTCAAGGCATTTGGCTTGAGGGCTTGTGGTGTATGGCGTTCAACATGGCGCCAAATGCTGTGACGTGGTGCTTGGTGATGCGTGAGCATCTTTATCCTATTTTCCCTAATTTTATAGTCATTTTCAGTAAGAATTTATTAAATTTTATAATATTTTTATGTAAAAATCTTCTGTGGATGCTGCTTTGAGTGTTTTAGTGTTTTTATTTATTTCAGGTGAAATTCGAAGCAATTTAGCAGAGTTTTATGCAAAAAGGAGAAGAATTGGAGCTGCCTCTCTGGGCACTGGCATTTAGCGCCAACAACTCAACACAAAACAGGGACATTTCTGCCTCTTTGAGTGCTAAATGCCTAACTGGCGTTTAGCGCCAGGCACTCCATATTTAAAGCCCATCAAGGAAGCATCTTCAAGTGGATTTAGCTTTTATTAGTTATTTTATCTTTTATTTTGTAATTTTTATTTACAAACAATATCTTTTTGTTTTTGGAATTAATATTTTATTTTAGTTTCAAATCAAATTAGGTTAGATATAAAAGGAAAAAGATTGACCCTTAAGGGAAACTTCTCTCTTCGACACTTTCATACTTTTCAGAATCCTTGTCTTCTTTGTAAGTAATGAGCCACTAAACCTCCTTGGTTAAGGTTAAGAGCTCTGTTTATTTCTATGGATTAAAACTATTACTTTCTATTTTAATTAATGTGTTGATTTAGTTTCAAGGATTACTTTCGTTCTTCATTTATGAATCTAGGTGGAACGAAAGTATGACCCTTATTCTATATGCTTTTTTGTGATTCTTGGAAGAGGTCTCTCACCTGAACAACAGCTTGAAAGTAAATTCCTCCTAAACTGCTAATTACTTGAACTAATCGGGATACGTGACATATAATCCTCTTAGCTTTGGGTAATTAGGATTTCTATGGCCATAAACTAGATTTGAATTTAACCCTCTAATCTACATTAAGTGACCAAGACATTGGCGGTTGATTTGGGTTAGAGGAGACTAAATCATTAAGATATTAGGGTTTAGTCAATTACAGTTTGCCATGAAATGAATCTTGCATGATTAAAATAGTTGGTAAGAAAACCTAATTCGGAAAAGGAACCATCTCAGATACCTTAACTGCTTTCTCTTATTGATTTCACACCAATTCTCTTATTTGCCTTCTTTATTGTTGAATTATTGTTTAATGCGATTTCAAATTACCAAACTAACTTTTCTGCCTGCCTAACTAAACCAATCATTCGACCATTGTTGCTCAATCCATCAATTCTCATGGGATCGTCCCTCACTCACCTGAGGTATTACTTGGTACAACCCGATGCACTTGCCGGTTCAGTTGTGGACATTCTAAAATTTCACACCAAGTTTTTGGTGCCGTGCCGGGGATTCACTGTGATTGATAGCTACCAGTTGTCTGATTGCTTAGATTAGGTATTTTCTCTTAATTTCTGATTTTAAGTTTAGTGTTCCGTTACTGATTTTTCTTTTTGCAATTTTCGAAAACATTATTATTGTTCCTTGTTTAATTTTTTAAAATTGTTAGTTACTTTTTTCTTATTGGTTTTCGATTTTTTTAGTTTAATTGCTTGCTTTCTTTTATTTTATTTCTTTTTACATAGGATACCTCATTGGGAGCTCTCTACACTCTGACGTAGAGATTCCTACTTTTCTTGTTTTCTGATTGTTTATGAGCAGGAACAGGGACAAAGAACCCCTTCTTGATTTCTATTCTGAACCTGAGAGGACATTGAGGCGACGTTTGCAACAAGCTAGAACTTACAGAGCCGGTGAGAATCTCAGGAATAATGTTGAGAAGAAAGCCCTGGATCCCATCAATCCCAATAATGTTGTTAATGTGAATGGTGGGAATCCAAATGGTAATGAGTAAGCTAGGAGGACGTTGAGCTCTTACACTGCTCCCACTCCTAATTTTTATGGGGGCAGTATTACTGTGCCTCTTATTGGTACAAACAATTTTGAGCTGAAGCCACAATTGATCACTTGAGTGCAGCAAAACTTTCACGGGCTCTCGTAGGAAGATCCAAATATATTCATCTCCAACTTCCTGCAGATCTGTGACACTGTGAAGACTAATGGAGTGAATACTAAAGTCTATAAGCTCATGCTCTTCCCATTTGCTGTAAGGAATAGAAAAAAATAGTGGCTAGATACTCAATCCAAGGAGAGCTTGGACACTTAGGACAAGGTGGTCAATGGATTTCTGACCAAATTTTTTACGCCTTAGAAGCTGACTAAGATGAGGGTGGATGTTCAGACTTTTAGGCAGAGAGATGGTGAGACCCTTTATGAAGCATGGAAAAGATACAAGCAGATGGTCAGAAAGTGTCTTCCAGATTTGTTTTAGACTGGACCAAGCTGCAGATTTTCTATAATGGCCTCTCTGAGTTGGCGAAAAAGTCTCTGGACAATTCCACAAGAGGTTCTTTGCACATGAAGAAGATGCCCAAAGAGGCTAATGAGCTTATTGAGATAGTTGTTAATAACCAATATCTGTATACTTCTGAGAGAAATCCTATGAATCTTGTGAAAAATAAGTTATGGAGGTGGACACCCTGGATGCCATTCCAGCTCAGAACAAGATCATGTCACAACAGATCAGTATGATTACTTAGTACTTGATGGGATGCAAGTCTCAGCCATTAATACTCAACATGCATCCTATGACATGAGTGGATGCTTCAACCAAAGGGAGAATTATGATTATGCTCAACCCACTCCTGAAAAAAATAATTATATAAATTTTTTTTCCAGAATCCCAACAATGATCCCTATGCTAATACATTCAATTAGGGATAGAAGAATCACCCCAATTTTGGGTGGAGAGAGCAACCCCAGAAGCCCCAGCAGAACTTCAATAACAACTCTCAAGGCGGTTTTAATCTGAATAAGTTCAGCAACCGTTAGTTCTAGCCCTCTCAACAGCAACAAGCACCTTCTCAGCCTCAAAACACTCCTGACTTGGCCACTATAGTTGCTAAAGTTTTCAAGAACACTCATAGCTTTATGCAAGAAACTAGAGCTTCACTTCAGAATTTGGAAGTACAAGTGGGTCAGCTGAGTAAGCAAATACTTGAGAGGCACCCCAACACTCATTCTGGGATACAATACCAAATCCAAAAGAAGAGTGCAAGGCCATCACAATGTCTCATGAATTCGTGCCAAAGGAGGTGCAAGTTGTCAACGGGTCAAAGGAGAAAGAAGCTCCAAAAAAGGCTGAAGTTACATTGTCACACGCCCCACCTAGGGTACCTATACAAGAGCTTGAAGTATCATACCCTCAAGAGCTCCAAGAGGAGACCAAGGATGAGCAGTTCTCTTAGTTCTTGAAGTCTTTAAAAAGTTATGGATCAACATTCTTTTTGCTAAGATTCTGAAGAAAATACCTCCCTATGCTGCATTCATGAAAGGCTTACTCTCTGAGAAGAAGAAAGATGAAAAAGTGGTCCTCACCAAGGAATGCAGTGCACTCATTTAGAGCAAGCTGCCAAAGAAGATGCTAGATCCAGAAAGCTTTCAGATTCCTTGTACTGTTGGAAATTTCACCTTTGACAAAGTTTTTTGTGATCTTGGCTCAAGTATCAATTTGATGCCCTTATTTGTGATGAAGAAGCTACAAATTCAAGAGGCACCACCTACAAGAATAGCACTGCAAATGGCTGATAAATCTCTGAGGCAGGCACATGGGCTAGTGGAGAATGTCTTAGTCATGGTTGGAGAGCTTTTTCCTCCCTGCAGATTTTGTGATACTTGATATGGGAGAAGATGCAAATGACTCCATCATCCTAGGAAAACCATTCCTAGTCACTGGGAGAGCTCTAATTGATGTTGAGTGGGTGAATTGGTTCTAAGTATGTGTGACGACTACTTGGTATTCAAGATTTTTAGACCTTCATCACTCTATGGAGAAGTAGGTACTTGCATGCAGAGTTCATTGCTTAAGCCTTGGGAACCAATACAAGTCCTCCTGACATCAAACCTAAGTTTGGTGTTGGGTATTCATTACCCACCAAGGAGGGAGGAGGTCCCAAGAAGAAGATACCCAAGGCCTGGAGGAACAAGAAGATTCCTGCTGAAGACTTCTCATCTGGAATGAAAGTGGTGTTCACTAGAAGTCCAGTCCTACCTCATACAGTAAACATGATCCTGTTTCTTGATCATATTAATTTAATCTATGAGAGCACAAGAAAGAGATTCACAGTGAAGGGTGAGGACCTAAGACCCTATGACCACCCTCCTCTTTAGAGGTGCTGACTGTCAAGCTAGTGACAGTAAAGAAGCGCTTGTTGGGAGGTAATCCACAAGAGTATCCTTTAGTTTTTAATTTTTGTTTGATTGTCATTTATTTTTCATTATTTTTCATAGTTTCCCTTGGTTTAATAATGTTTGTGATCATGCAAAGTGCTTAGAATAGGAATAGGGAGACTTAGAAGGAAGAACAGAACACCCTGGAGCAAGGTTGATTCAAAGTGTTCTGGCGCTAAACGCTAGGCTGGGCATTTAGCGCCAGGAATGGGGCAAAGGGAGCTGGTGGTAAACGCCAAGATGGAGTTTAGCACCAAGAAGAGGAAGCAGAAGCTGGCGTTAAATGCCAGGAGGGCGTTTAACACCCATAAAGGACTCTATTTCACCCTCTCCAAGGGCGCTAAATGCCAATGACTCGTCCCAAAAAAAAGTCATTTCTGGCGCTAAACGCCAAGGCTAGCGTTTAGCGTCAGGTACGCTAGATTTGATTTTGAAGAAGTCTTTTAACCACGCCAACGGTTACAACCCCCCATTCCCTTCTACTTTGACCATTCAAACACACCATCTCACTCCCCCTCTTACCCTCATTCTTATCCCTATTCATCCCCCCACTTTCCAGTATCACCTCCTATCAATCCAATCAAATCCCCTCAATCCCTTCACTTTCCTCTTCCCCATATTCACCTAACCCAATCACCATTAACCCCTTTTAACTACATTTTCCCACCAACCCCCTTCCATAACCAAACCCACCCTCCCCAACCTATATATATCCCCACTTCCTTTTTACTTCGTCACACACTATATTCCCCCTTACTCCATAACTCATTCTTCTTCCCGCTTCTCATATTCACTTTTCTATTCCTCTTTCTCTTACCCTCTTAGCCATAGCCCAACCTCACCACCCTCCATATATATTCTTTTCCCTCATTTCTTTTTCACTTTTTACTTTTGTTTCCCATTATCTCTTTATTTTTCTTTGCTCGGAGACGAGCAAGCTTTTTAAGTTTGGTGTTAGATGCTCCAATTTTTCAGTTTTTTGACTATTTCAATGGTACCCAAAACTGGTAAATCCTCCTTAAGGAAGAGGAAAGAAAAGGCGCCCGCATCAGGTCCATATGACTTCACCCAACCAGAAGTGACCGGAGGTATTCCCGATGACCAACGGAGGAGCTGGGATCATTTTAGAAAGCTCAGAAGGAATGACTTACAAGCAGTCCATCAAGTTTGAATTCTCAGTTTTGAACAACCAAGTAGTGTACGAGGCCCAGATAGATGGCTTAACTTTAGCCAAGGAGGTTAGAATAACAAATTTTGAGGTCAACAGCGACTCACAAGTGAATGAGACCTATCAAGCCAGTGACCCATTGTTGCAAAAGTATTTGGAAAAAGCAAAATAGCTATGTAAGGATTTTGAGGAGGTAGTGGTCCAGCATGTTCCCAGAAAGAGAAATGCTAGGGAAGACCTTTTGTCAAAACTAGCAAGTACCAAATCAGGAGCAGAAAACCAATCTCTTATCTAGGGCTTGGTGAAAGAGCCATTGGTGACCCTCTGTTTGACCCAAGTTCTAGACCCCCCATCTTGGATCAGCCCAATACAATGTTTTCTCGAAGAAGGAATGCTCCTTGGAAATGAAAAGGGACCAAAGCAATAAGAAGGGAGGCTGCTAAGTATGTAGTAATATAGGGACAACTGTACGAGAGAGGACTTAATAAACCCCTGATGAAGTTCTTACACCCCGACCAGATGGACTACGTCCTAAGTGAAATCCATGAAAGATGCTACGACCGCTACATTGGAAGGAAGGATTTAGCCTGAAATCTCGTTAGAGCTGGATACTATTAGCCTTCTATGATGACAGATGCTCGCTAGTTCATGAAAAAGTGCAAGAAATATTAAGAAAATGCAAATTTCCACAAGGCGCCAATAGAGGAGCTGAGTTTCATGTTGGCCTCTCGGCCTTTCTCCCAGTGGAGAGTCAATCTCTTAGGCCCATTCCCGGTAGCCAGGACAAGTCAAGTACCTCATTGTAGCCATTGACTATTACACTAAATGGGTGGAGGGAGAACCATTGGCTAGTATATCATCCAGAAATTGTTGGAAGTTCCTTTGGAGGCAAGTAATCGCTAGGTTTGGGATCCAAGAGATCGTCGTGTCAGACAATGGGACTTAGTTTGTCGACAAGAAATTTGGGAAGTTCTTAGCGGGGTTGGAAATCAAATAAAATTTTTCCTTCGTGCGGCATCTCCAAAGTAATGGGCAAGCCAAGGCAGCAAACAAAGCTATCCTCAATAGATTAAAGAAGCAGTTGGATCAACGAAAGGGATCTTAGGCAGACAAGTTGGCCTTTGTCTTGGGATATTATAGGATACCACCGTAATATTCCACCAGGGAGATGCCTTTTTGGCTTACTTAGGGCATTAATACGGTGAAACTTGTAGAGATTAGGGAGCCAACTCGGAGATTATTCCTGGGCAGGATTAGTGAAGCGGTTAAAAAAGACTTGGTAGATGAGAAAAGGGAGATGACTCACTTATCAGAGGCAGTAGTAAAGCAAAGGATAGTGTTGCGTTATAATCGCAGACTGCAGAACAGGAGTTTTGAAGAAGGTGATTTGGTGTGCAACGCAATGACATTGGCCAGCTGACTCCCGGAGAAGGAAAGCTCACACCTAATTGGGAAGGATCCTACAGAGTAATAGAAACACTCAGAAAAAGGTGCCTACAAGTTGGAACGGCTAGACAGAAGAGAGATCCTGAGAACTTGGAATGTGACAAACCTCAAGAGGTTTTACTCTTGAAGGACCAATGGCCTGCAGACTAGACGGTTATTTTTTACCTTTATTTTTTACTTCCATTTACTTTGGCATCTGCTTTGTTATTTAAATTCATCTTGTTATGATAACATTTGTTTCATTTTTAAAGAGGGGTACTCTTTCCCCTTGCCCTCACAATGAGATGACGGCAAGGGATTTTAACGAGGCCCAATATTAAAAACCAATTGCATTGTGATTGTTAAGTTTATTTTGGCTTTGATTCATTCTATTATTGTTAGCAATGATTTCTTGGGGTGACCACAACAACACGTTATCCGATAACTGATGACCAGAATTTACTACCCATTTCAAGAATTAGTGAATTAGTTCTTTTGGCAAGCGCACCAAAATTATCGCCAAGTAATAACCCACAGTGGAGTGGGATCGTATACACAGAGATTGGCAAATTCAAGCAGTTTTAATTGATTGCTGAATTAGTCAAGCGGATCAATAAGATTGTGAAGTGCAGAATTGTAAATGACATAAATGTAAACGACTAGAATATAAAGAAAAGCAATAAAGTGCAGAAATGGAAATTGCAGAATGTAAAGTGCTTAATCATAAATGACTTGAATGTAACTGGGAGTGGGGAATTGCTGAATGTAAAATTAAGCAGTAAAGAAATGGATAGATAAGAATGGGAAAATTCATTGAGATTCGGAGATATTGTCTTTTTGGATCAAATCTAGCTTATATCCTCTTCAATCATGCAACTCATTGACCTTTTGGCAATCATGATTGATTGAGCCCCAATCCCTTGGTGACTCAATCTCTCAGATCTTAATCAATAGCCAATTCCTTGGTCTAATTGCTCATGAATAGAGATATGCTTGGTCCCTGATTATATCACACACCCTCATAGGTCCAGGTAGAGGGGGGATTATATGTCACGTATCCCATCACCAAAACCCAGATTCTACTCAAGTGTGAGAAGGGATTTCAAGCATGGTTTCATGTTTCCTTTCCCAAGGTTTCCATAAAACCCGATTGCATTCAATCTCTTTCCTAAGATAATTGAACACTAAGAATTAAGAACGAAATTCCTTCTAGTAAATCAAAGAGAAGATGAAGAGAAGAAGAATTTCACTATTATCAATCCATCAAGTACAACAGAGCTCCCTCTCTCAATGAGAGGGAAGTTAGCTACTCATAGCTTGAAAAGTACTCAAAAGTGGAGTGTAAAAGTGGATCTAAAACTAACTGCTTAACCCCTTCTTCAGTACTCTTTTGTGATATTTATACTACTCCTAGTAAAATAAAAGAATTACAAAAGTGAAAAGGGAAAATTACATTTTGGAGGAAAAAGAAAACTCAATAAGCGTGACTTCCCAGCTAGCGTGTGGCTGGCGCTTTGCTGGCATGTCACGTGCCCTTCATTCCCAGCTTGGCGTGCCACGCCCAATCCTTCAAGTGGCACGCTCAGCTCTCTATCAACATTGGCGTGCCACGCCTTTGAACTCAAGTGGCACGCCATAGTGGAATTCTTGTGTTGGCGTGCCACGCCTTCGAACTCAAGTGGCACGCCCTTGCCTTTTTCCACTTTTCTTTGCCTCTGGAAACTTGAACTAGCGTGGCACGCCAGTGCTTGGCTAAGCTCATCTGGAAAGTTGCACTAGCGTGGCACGCCCAGGGTCTGGCATGCCACGCCCTTGCTGTGTGCTTGGCTAAGCTCCTTTGGAAAGTTGCACTAGCGTGGCACGCCCAGGGTCTGGCGTGCCATGCCCCTTTGTAAGTGAGTGGTTCCTCTGTTTGGCGTGCCACGCCATGAACTCAAGTGGCATGCCCCGATGCTTCTTTGCCCTCTGAATGACTTGGCGTGCCAGGCCTGGTTGCTCAAGTGGCACGCCTGAGTGAAGAATAGTGAGTGGCGTGCCACGCCTTCGATACCAAGTGGCACACTCGATGTAATTGGCCTCTTTCATCCTCTCTGGAAACTTGTACCAGCGTACCGCGCCTGAAGGTTGGCGTGCCACGCCCATGATCTTGTCTTGTACCAGTAGTTGGCGTGCCACGCCTTGGCCTTCAAGTGGCACGCCATAGTGACATGCTCGGGTTGGCGTGCCACGCCTTCGACACCAAGTGGCACGCCCAGTCCTTACTTTTGTTATCTTTGTGCATTGGTGTGCCACGCCTGGTTGCTCATGTGGCACGCCTAAGTGAGGTTGAGAGGTTGGCGTGCCATGCCTTCGACTTCAAGTGGCACGCCCAGTCTTCAATTGCCTTCAGCCTCTTCTCTGGATCATTGTACCAGCGTGCCACGCCATGCTGCTCAAGTGGCATGCCCATGTATTTGTGCACTCTTCAAGCTTGGTGTGCCATGCCTGGGTTCTCAAGTGGCACGCCCAAGTGACTTCTTGGAGCTGGCGTGCCACGCCTTCGACACCAAGTGGCACGCCATAGTGTAGGTTCTTCTTGAGATGGTGAGTTGGCGTGCCACGCCCCTTTGCTCAAGTGGCACGCCCATAATAGTTGATGGGTCAGGCGTGCCACGCCCAACCTGGCGTGCCACGCCCTATTTTGTGTCCTCCATTTTGCCCTCTGGAATTTTGTACTAGCGTGCCACGACCATACATTTGTGCTTGGACTTCTTCTCTGGACTTTAGTATTGGCGTGCCACGCCTAGCTCCTGGCATACCACGCCGTGCATTTTTGTGGCGTTTGCTCCCAAGTGGCATGCCAGTTTCACACGCCCAGCTTCTTGTTTGTCTTCTTCCCATTCTTGATGCCCTTTTTCACCTGAAATTCAGTACAACTCATCTCAAAGTAGTGTACCATAATATTCATCAATTAATGCATGAATTGTACTGATCAAATGAGATCTATGCTCTTTTATGGTCTTCTTTATGCAAGAAAGAAGGGTAGATGATGCAAGTCATCAATAACCATTACACAACGGCTTGACAGACAAATGAGGAATAGCAGCAATTAAAGCAACCAAAATGTAGATTCCAACTATGAGTCAAAAATGTTAAAACGGTAGCTCAAAAAGGGCATCATGTCGGCCCGATAACAAACCAAAGTTGTTCAAAATGCACAAAAGCCATTGCACCGGCCTAACAAGTAACAAACAGGAAATTGTTCAAATTACACAAAGGAGCATCACATCGGCCCAATTGCTAAAAGGTACCAGCTCAAAGATACAAAAAAAATTACAAGTGATAAGGTTCTTTACTTCCTCAGAATGTCCACTATCTTCCCATTTTGAATCATTTTGAAGGCTCCAATAACCAAAGTGACAAAGTCAGGAGCAACAAGGGAGACTTAGGCCTTAATTGCCTCCTCGGTAGCTGTGATGGCTTCTCAGGCATCCTTAATAATTTCTTTATTTTTCTTCTTCATATAGGCAATATCTCTCTGGACAACCCTAAGTTTTCCTTCCAAGACTTGACCATTCGCTAGCATAGGTTCGACCTTCCTGGCTGTGGCGGCTACCCGAAGGAGGCTTCGGTAGATCCACCTTGCCTGGGCAGTCAAATCCTCTTCCTGAAAGAAGTCCTCGGTTCTAGGAAGAAGCTGGGAGTAGATAAAAAATCTAGCATCAAAATTCTTCTCCATAATGGGGAGAACCTTCTCTGAACCGGAGTTTGTTTTTCTTTTCCTTGGATTGGTGATAACGATCACCTCGGGATCAGTCTCTATCATTGCCCCTTTACCCCGATTGTCTCTGTTGATAGCAGGATTTTTGACGGGGTTCTCAGAAGGTACCTCGGTTAGAGGGTGTGATTGAGCTTCAACCTCGCCAACAACTTAGGTCTCGGGCTCAACGATAGGGGTTCCTGAGCTGTCGTCTCCACTATCATCTCCATCGGGGAAGAGATGAGTCATCAAGCAGGACAAGGTCGTGTTCTCGCCCGCCATTCCAATTACAAGAAGCAATAAAAAAACAAAATAGAAGCCAAGTTAGAAAACCAAAAAATAAACATATCAAATCGGGAGCAAAATAGTAAGCAAGTCGGGAGAGAGGGAATAAATGAAAGCAATCTCACCTACACACTCACGACCGGATTGCCAGTAAAACGTCGACAATCTGTTGGTTTACCCGGCCTAACACATCGTAGGTCATCTTGATTAGCTAAATGGCATCAGCACCAAAGCTCCAGTAGGTCGGTATCCGCCTTTCCCCTTCAAGAGTGAGCCAAAAGGGGTGACAACTCTGCACCGGTCTACACCTTAAAATAGGTTTCTTTAAAACCATAAAACAAATCTCCGAAGAGCCCAAAGATCTGCCGTTTTTGACAGCTCGAAAGGAAAGGTATCCCTTTTTGTGATTTCCTTCATGGGAGGGGTTTGTGAGTAACAAAAAATAAAGGAACACATTAAGGAAGGCTGGGAGCTCCGAATATTCGCACACCATCTCAAAGTACCAGATGGCTGCCTAGCTGTTCGGGTGAAGCTGTGACGGGCAACGTTACAACGATTTAGGAGGGACATGATGAAAAGTGAAAAGGGAAGACAAGCAGCCAATATGGTGAACATGGGTTTTTACACCCACATCCAGTCAGGAATCAGGGGAGACGACAAGTTTAACAGGCATATGCGTTCCTGGGCTCACAAAACGAATACGTTGTAGTTTGCCTCCTCTGGGCCACCCCCACACAATGCCCCGGAGTTGTAGAACTCTTGCAATTCCTCATGGATTATTCCGAACACCGTATTCGTCATGTCGGTTATAACCCAGGCATAACGATCCACAGGGTTTCGTGCCGTGGGTTGCTGCACTATACCTACAGTAGGAGAACCACTTAAGTCAACACAATAAGTTGAAAACTCAGAAAAAAATAAAATAATTATGTTCCACTACGTCACTACCCTATGCTATTTTGCACCAGTTCAGGCCTAGGTTCCATGAAGAAAACACCTGTATTACCCTCCTAAGGACTAACTAACAATGGCGAGTTCAACCAAGCAAAGCGGAAACAAAACGCAATAACAAACCCAACAAATGCAATACACAGTAACAAACAACAGCGAAAATCATTAAAATAAACAAGAGAAGTATCATAGATTCACGTACCAGTAAGTAAAAAGAGTGGAAAGAGGCGTTGATTTGAAGGCAAATGCAATGAAATGTACAGCAGGTAGAAGGCAAGTTAATGTTTGTAAAATGTCTGGAATGTCGATTGTGAAGGGGCAAAAGAGAGTGAAAAAGGAAAATGTGAAATGGAGGAGATATCAAAAGGGAGGCATGCTAAATGGTAACCGTCAGGAGGAGCGTGAAAAGGCAGGGGTGGAATAGGCATTTCCTCTTAATTTCAAATCAGTCATAAAGAGCATGCACGGATATCGAAACGACATCCTAAGCAACGGTTGGGGGCAGTTGACGTGCACTAAAGACGTGGATCTCGTCAACGGACCATGAGTAGGGGAGAAGCACTACACGGGAAGACACTTGTAACTCGAATGTGCCAATCGCAAGCCTCACAGCTTGCCAATTGGGGACACTGTTCAGGTCCAGCCCAATATGGGCTGGAGGTCTACCAAACGAACTGCCGACTTGACAGGTCCTTGACCCGTACACACCTGGCGAGGCCTCAACCCGCACAAAAAGGTGACCCGCACGTTACTTCGTTCCTGGATGAAGACCTAGATAGCTGGCAGAAGCTTTTAGACGGGTGGGCCCAAGTCAAAGGGCCCACCCGAGTACAAGGTATAAATAGAGAAGGACCTACTCCTCCCTAGAAGTATGTCATTTTTATCCTAATTAGCCGCCTCATCATATAGACGCTTACTTTAGCATTGGAGTGTCTTTGCAGGTGGCCCCATCTGCTGACTCACCAATGATCGAGACAACACCTCTTCATCAAGGTAATGCCCAGGTTCAGATACATCCTCCCTCAACTCGTTGCTCACGACCCGACATCCATCCGATCCAGCATTCTAGCGAGTAATCAAACAATATATATATATATATATATATATATATATATATATATATATATATATATATATATATATATATATATATATATATATATATCGAGAACGTTAAAGATAATGTAACTGTTGGGAATAAGGAGTATGACCACAATTCAATCAATCATGTGTCAAATAATTTGTTATTGTTATTATATTAAAATATTAATATAATAAGGTCCTTGATTAAATTTAGAGATTTATCATTGTGATAGTGATCACAATATTGAGAGATAAATCTTTTATAATTTAATATAAATTGTTCTTGGTCATAGGATTATTAAAAAGGGCATTAATAATCTAGAAAGATCAATATATATATATGGTCTTCATTGGATGAAGATTAATAGATCTCATCTATTAAATTATATATATAGATGTTGCATATAGAGATATGACCGTTGAACTGACTCACTTTGAGAATCCTAATGGTTATAATTACCGTATATTTGTCAATAGGATATTCTCAAGATGATCATAGTAATAGAGTTTTCTTTGACCTGCTACTATCATAGTAATTAACAATGTATTTATTATACTTTGATTCCAGACACCTAATACCCTAGGGTGCTAGTTAAATGAATATTGGGTATGATTTAAATACATGTAGAATTAATGATTAGTAAATAAGAAATTCGTCAACTCTCGGTAAAGAGTTTGAGCTCTATGATTATAATGACTGAGATGAATAAAACTTTGGCCAAGGGGATTGAATGAATGAAGAAATGAGTTTCTTAGGTTATTCACAGTTCATTATAATAATGATAACAAGTTAGAGTTTGACAATTAAACCATACTCTAAGGGTTAACCAAGAGTTGGAAAGACGGAAGGAATTATACTTTGTTCTTATGAGGTTCTTAGTAAAAATATATTACTTCATACTATCGGGTTATTGAGGAGTGTTGCTAGACGCCAACCTTGATTAGTAAATTTAGTATGACTAATTTACTACCTGCTTAGTATTGAACCTATGGGATCATACACTAACGAGTGTTCTAATATTTGTTGTAGAATTATTTAATTATTATTTTGATTTGATCAAATAAATAATTATATTAATTCAAAATGGAATATTATTATCGAAAAATTTTACATCCATGTAAAAATACATGGATGTTATCCAAGTAACTTCCTTCACACGCGCGTTCTATAACCCCACAGTCGTTTGTTATACACGCGCCTGATATAACGTATATAACGTAAACCTTTTGTTCGTGATAAACTTTTCTGAACATAAACCTTTCTCAACGTAAACCTTGTTCTCTTGTTGCGTTTTCGTTTTTCTTCTCTGTTCGCGTTCTTCTTCTTCTTCTTCTTCTTCTTCTTCTTCTTCTTCTTCTTCTTCTTCTTCTTCTTCTTCTTTCTCTTCTTCTTCTTCTTCTTCTTCAACCTAATAAAATTCCTTGTTCTCTGCATTATGGATCTGGATTAATTTTGACGTAATCAGCTTCGTCATTCTTCTTTTTCCTTTGTTTTTTCTTCGATTTGGAGTTTTGAATTGAAACAATGAATGAATCAACTTCAAATCCGTTGAATGAATGCGATTATTATTCGGAAACGCATCAATTTGATAAGGTTTGGATTATTGAATTATGAATTGAATTCAATGGAATACAATTGCTAATTTTATTTGAATTGAATTGAATGGACGGAGGTGATCTGAATCTGAATTGAATTGAATTTATACTATTTAAATTGTAGACAGAGTTGTTTCAAATTTGGTTTTGTATAATGGATTATCTTTCGTTTACTGTTAGTAACCTTTCGGTTCGGTAAGTATTATATAACTGTTTCATCGTTAATAATGTTTTCGGTTCACCGTGCAGACCAGCTGTGTTGGGGATGAAAGATTTGTCCCAAAGGTGGGAATGATTTTGAGACACTAGAAGAAGCTGCAAAGTTCTATAAACATTATTCCAAACTTGTCGGTTTTTTTACAAAAATAAGGAACATGACTCGGGATGGAGACAAAATTAAGAATCAACTAATTGTATGCACCAGAGAGGGGAGGTGGAAATCTAAGATATCTCCAACTCTGAAGACAAACCCCTCAACTGGGTTAAAGTGTCCAGCCAAGATTTATGGACATATAAGGAAGGACATCGGTGTTTGGACAATTTCCAAAGTTGTTTTGAATCATTCACATCCTTACTGTCCAGAACGGACAGAGATGCTCAAACAACACAGGGAGCTTAGCATGTTTGTGCGTCGCACCATTGAAACCCATGAGGAAGCGGGAATCAGACCGAGCAAAACTTACCAATCATTTATGGCAGCAGCTGGCAGCCACCGTGAACTAGGTTTTATAGAAAAAGACGTGAGGAATTACATCACAAGGGAAGTACGGAATATTTCCGAAGAAGACGATGCCAAAGAATTTGGGAAGTACCTAGTAAGAATGAAAGAGAAGAACCAAAATTTCTTCTTTGAGCTCAACCTTGAAGGCGATCACTACATTAAACATGCATTCTGGGCCGATGCAAGAAGCAGGGCTGCATTTGAGTATTTTAGAGACGTGGTTTCATTTGACACCACCTATAATACAAACAGGTATTTCGTTCAGTTACATATATTTTCATGTTCTTTGAATGTATATCTTTCAGTTCACCACAGTCTGGGTGCCCTTATTTATGCAGGTACAATTTGCTTTTGGGTTCTTTTGTTGGCGTGAATCACCATGGCTAGTCGATACTTCTTGGATGTGCGCTGATGAAAAATGAGGACATTCAATCATTCAAATGGCTATTTGAGTTTTGGATACGTTGCATGGGAGGGAAAGCACCAAAAGAAATTCTTACCGATCAATGCGCATTGATTCAAAGGGCAATTGAGCTATACATGCCAACAACAATTCATCGCTGGTGTATCTGGCACATCATGAAGAAGATCCCAAGCAAACTAAACGGCTACAAGGGACACATTGATATTGAACAAGAAATGAGCCATGTTGTTTGGAACTCGTACACAAAAAGACGCATTTGATAGAAACTGGAATGATTTCCTCATAAAGTATGGTCTCAGAGGAAATAAGTGGCTTTTAGGTAATTGAGGTTTCAATTCGAATTATTTTCATGCACAAATCTTTTTTTCCCAAAGCATGCACTGTTTTCAGTTCACCACACCTTATGGGTTCTGTTTGTTTTGCAGAGCTGTACAAGGATCGGCATATATGGATTCCAGTTTACTTGGATCACCACTTCTAGGCCGGGATGAGAAGCACACAAAGGAGTGAGAGCATGCATTTATTTTTCAACAAGTTCATCACACAGAATAGCTCCTTGAGACAATTCGTGAAGCAATACGACAATTGCCTAGCAAGCAGAGAGCAAGCAGAGAGAGAATTTGATGCTACAGATTTTCACACCGTGATACCGTACGCAACAAAATCAGCAATAGAGGCACAGTTTCGGCATGTATATACCCATTAGAAGTTCAGAGAAGTTCAAGCTCAATTCAGAGGTAAAGTGAATTGTATCACAAGATTAATGCATTCCACCCTAGGTTTCACAACATATGAAGTCATAGAGTAGGTTTCCAATTCCACATTCAACAAGTTTGTCGTCACCTATGACGCAGTATCACGAGATGTAAAGTGTCATTGCTTGCTATTTGAGTCTAGGGGCATATTGTGCTACCATTCCCTAAGCGTCCTAAGCTTTGAGCAAGTGGATAACGTAGCACCAAAATACATATTGGAATGCTGGAGCAAGAACATAAAGAGGAGGCATACACACATCAAGAGCAGCCAAGATGAACCTCTACTGGAGTCGAGAAGTAAGAGATTTGACGAATTGGTGTTTCGATCACACAATATATGTGAATATGCATTTGAGTCTGAAGAGTTGACCAGAATTCTACACTGAGCATTTGACAAGGTCATGGCAGAGATGGAAGAATATCAAGAGAGAAGCAATGGAAAAATTTTGTTAACGCACGAAGAAGCAACATTAAGCAATGTGAATGACCTTCAAAATCCACCACGTCTCAAAACAAGAGGTCGGCCCAAGAACAAACTTGGATCAAACCTGGAAAAAAAGATCTCAAATGCCATGAAGAAAAAGAAAAAGACAGCTCCAAGCAAGGTAAAATTGACTTGCTTTTAATTAGTTAAAAATTCAATTATTCATCTTGCTAATATAGAATTAATTATGTCTTTTTGTAGTTGAACCTTTTAGACTCCGGATCATCAATTCAGTCAAACTCCACTATTTACAATGCACCAGATATGAATTATGCAAGAGACGATTGTACAAGTTTTAGTTTTTATTAATGTAAATTTTTGTTCACCCATGAGCAAATTTTGGTTCACCATGGTTATAGCAGGGGTAATTTCTGACTGTTGTTAGTTTTTAATGAATATTCACTTTTTTGTGAAATTCTATATTGATATATGCAGTTTTTTTATTTGTCTAGTGTATTAATTTCTAAGTTGATTAATTTCGGTTTGCCAAGTGTATTAATTTCGGTTCACTGTGTTCAGGGTTCAGGGGTTCAGGGGTTCAGGGTTTTAAGGGTTAAGGTTTTAGAGTTTTAGGCGTTTAGGATTTTAGGGTTCACTGTTTTAAAATTGAATACTGGTAGAAACATTTTTTTGTAATTAGCTCTCAGAATTTTTGTATAGTGTGTTTGTATCTTTCGGTTCAGCTAGTGTATAAATTTCGGTTCATTGTGTTTTTTGGTGTTACTAATGTATTGGTAAATACACTGATTGCAATCACTGAGAACCTAGAATAAAATAGCAGCCAGATAGTTCCAAGAGATTTATAAATTAACATCTCAGATAAGTACATTGAATACATTAAAAAAAGTATTGATATTAAGATTAGATACATAGATTAGCATTTACATTAATATTCGCATATATACATTAATATTCACATATAAATATTGTCAAATACAATCAGTGAATTACACTATATCCTATTTACTATCTAAATCCCCATATGTGAATTCACAATAAGGGCTAGATAGGGTAGCAGATGGCTTTGGCAGTGTTATTGCTTCAGATTTCCAAATCACTTGCTCTCTGAGTTTGTTCATTTCATGCAACAGAAGATTTGGACCATATTAGTATCTGAAGTCATCAATCTCTTCCTACATTTCAATTGAAAGGAGATTAGTTACATAACAAATGAACCCAACTGAAATAAAAAAATAAAGAAGTTTATTAATTTTAGAAAGTACTTACTTGTGTCCAAGCTCTATATTTATATTTCTTCCCGCTTTTGATCTTTTGTGGATCAATTGTTTCGAGCCATTTCATGACATATATTCCATAATCATAGCTATGCAAGAATTGATTATCATACGATTAATAGTATACAAAATAAAATACATTAAATATAGCACTATAGAAGATAAAGATTGTTACTCTGTACGTTGACCATTCAATTGGATATACTCTACTTCTTTTCCCAGCCCATCTTCCATTAAGGGTTCCGCCCCAGCGTAAACCCTCATCTGAGAAATTATTAATCTCTGAAAGGGACACAAATATAAAAAAAGCATTAACAATAAATCGAACTCACTTCATGTACTAAATTATTTGAATAATTTACAAGAAAAATAACTTACAACAAATTTGTTCAGCATTACTCTTGATTCAGGTATATATTTTTTTGGTTTATTGATAAGGTCAAGCACATAGAATTTCTTTTTGTTCACATAAGTAATCCGCAACCACCAATGAGCTCTGTTGCAAATTGCCACAAATAACTGAATTGTGGGTAAATGATAGAATATTTTGGTGGAAACAAATAACAAATGAGAGAATTATTAAAGAATTTTTAGAAATTTCAACTTACAAATGGATGTGAAGCATGTTTTCTTTTGTCAAGAAACTGGCGATGGTGCGCATACTGCTCAATATCAAACCGGTATGCCTTGTTTGTCATTTTATCAATGTAATCCACGCCATGTCTTCCCAACATAAAATTCTGTAAAACAAACATCAGTTAAATCAAATTTCCACCGAACCAAACACAATCATATGTTGAATATGACATGAAAAATATTCAATCATGAAGAAAAAAGAACTCAATAGAACACATAAGAATCAGGTGAACCAATATAAACATTCTGACTGAACCGAACAGGAATCAACAGTGAATTATAAATTTAGCTTACCACAATATCGAGCGGCACAATGTATATTTGTTCTTGATACCGCTGAACTTTTATTTCGTTGAGAATCATGCTGTATATACAAACCACTTACAGGGTGAAAATTTATGAGATATACTATATAAGAGTGTTTAGAAAAATCATTAATGTTAATGCAATTGAAAAAGGATTTACCGTGGCATGCACTTGCTCTTTCGGTATTAGAGATATGAAATATTCTCTTAACCCCTCATAAAGCGCCTGATGTTTTAAGACGAAAATTGCATCATATTCATTGGTACTACTCTTTATCTTTTTTACATGTGTCATCCAATGATAACACTTTTCAATTAATTCCTTTGAGATTTTTTTTCGGAGTTTTTAAAACTATATCAGCTAGCAAGGGTGGCTCGGAAGTTGTTGCTTCTGTAAACTTTAATGCCGCCGTCACTCCAGCATCTACCACCGCCTCTGCCAGGACTTCAAGCTGTGAAATAGGCGGCTCAGAGGGTTGACTTGGTTGAGATGCTGGTGGACTTATTCCAAGGTTAAAGGAAGGCATATCATCTTCCCTTTGTCTAGGTTGCTATTCTTCTTCAACGGGGCTGCTGCATTAAACAGATAACAGTTCAAAAATAATCCATTAAAATTAATAAAAATAACTTTTATGTGCAACTTACTCATCATAAAAAATTTAATAGAAATAGTCATCTTTCAATAATTCTTCAATAACAGAACTCGTAAGAGACAATGTAGGTTTTGGTTTTGTTTTCTTCGGTGAAGATATCTCAACAGCCTACTTTTTAGGTTCTGGAGGATAGCTGTGAGAAACAGAAGAGATAAAATTTACAATTAAAAAATGTAGTGAAGTAAAATTATTGGGATTTGTATAAGCAGTAAAACTTACACATTAACATCTACATCTTCTTCCGATTACTGCACTGTTGCTTCTTTGCTGGGCTGGTGTTGTGGCTCCAGAGGGCTACTGCATTAATAGATGTTGAAGTGATTTAAAATAACCCTAAATCCTGAACACACTATCTATCAAGTGATCTAAAATAACCAAATCCACTGAACCTAAATTAAGCAATATGGCAAATAATGGTAAAACTTACAATTCAGGTTGTTGTTGTTGTTGTTGTTGTTGTTCTTCTTCTTCTTCTTCTTCTTCTTCTTTTGTGGGGCTGCTGTATTAAATAGCAAATATTTCAGTAATGATTTAAAATTACCAAGCCCACAGAACTGAAGAAGACTCATATGGTGAATAAATATTTATAAACTTACTCTTTATCAGAGGTTTGTTGTGTTTGGCTTTCTAGAGGGATATAGATAAACCTATCATTGATTAACTCTTCTTAAAGAGAACTTGGAAGAGACAATAATAATGATGATGATGATGATGATGATGATGATGATGATGATGATGATGATGCAAGAGGATTTTTAAGGAATGTAAACAAGAAAGAAGTAAATGTTGAATAATTAGAATTTGTTCTAAGAAACGAAAATCCGCACATTGAAAAGCTCACATTTTCAAAGGTTCAGAATGAGTTTCTTGTTGAACCGGAATTATTTGTAGCTCAGAATTGGGTGTAGCCCTAATGACAATTAAACAAGCTTTTCGTGAGATTAATTAAACAAAATTTAATTACCTAAATCTGATCGAGTAATATAAATATTTTTAACTTACACTAATGGACTTTTTAAAGTCTTTCTTGGATGGATTTTCTTTTTTTTTTAAATATTTTACCGTGGATTCTGGGGTATTTTTCCTAAAAAAAAGATACAAATTAAAATGAGAAGCCAAGATTAAAAGCAGAGGTCTAAAAACATATCAAATTCATTTTTGGAAACCACGAACCAAAAGTAAAGAGTGCAACAAACCTGGTATTGTCTTGGGCATTTACAGATGGTGCGAAGCTTTCTTGAGTCTGTAAGAGTGGTTCACTTCTGAGATTTACGGTTGGCATTCTAACCAAGATAAATAAATATTATTAATTGAATCTAGAGGAATTACAAAAGGTTCTAGCAAAAGTAAGCAAAGAAAGGAAAAGAACTTGGTATAAGAAATTGAATCTTACGTCTGAGAGGATTCATTTGGTGCCTCTGTTGAGGCAAATTGATCCGGAGCAATGTGTGTTGATTGAGCTTCATCATTTCTTTTTTTATCTCTTTTCTCTTAACAATTCCAACGCTTGCCTTCTTCTTTCTGTAGCTTGTCTTTTGCTTGTTCAGTTCTGAAAAT
Organism: Arachis hypogaea; assembly: GCF_003086295.3. Lineage (NCBI taxonomy): Eukaryota > Viridiplantae > Streptophyta > Magnoliopsida > Fabales > Fabaceae > Arachis > Arachis hypogaea. The sequence goes on from NC_092040.1 coordinate 43,837,663, forward strand.
TCATAAAATAAGTATCAATACACTAAAAATGAAAGTATCAACAAAAGAAACAATACCGTGGGAATGCTTTCAATTTCAGTTGCTGATTGTGAATCCTTCTCATCAACCACCTTCGTTTGTCTTGCTTTCTTTGCCGGTGGTGTTTTGTCGGATTCAAATTGAGATTCAGATTCAGAAAATCTTTCTTCTTCAGAAGAAGAATCCAGATTGACAATTTTCTTTTTAATTTTCTTTCCCTTTTCTTTTTTATCCATCTTCTTTGTTTCTGTTTTTTCATTCTTTTTTTCTTTTTTGTTCAGAAGTCCTTAACACAGAAACAAGGAGTCAATTATTTAATGAGAAATACAATAACAACCATTTAATCAACATGAGCAAAACCACTTTATCGAATGATACTAATGTGCTGAATAAAAAGCCATGAAACATGATGATTATTTAATGATCAAAGAAACATTTTTGCATGCACAAGGACACAATTGAACACAGTAAGAATCAGGTGAAGCAAAGGGAGCGAGCCCATTGAACCGAATAAGGTTTATATGGTGAACAATTGCCAGTAGGACAAATAAATTAATTATAACCTAAAACATAAGTTTATTTAGTTAGTAGAGATTTTAAAAGCATTTGAAACCAAATTTTAGGGGGAATTTTAGTATAGTATTTACCAATAGTTCTGTTGCTTCTCTAGAAATCTGTTCAAGCATCATTTGCTTTGTCCAATGGGCCACCCAAGGTGCTGGGGGATCCTCAGGTGCAAATGGGTGAGGAAACTTGGTTTCGTGAAAGTATACCAGCATCAACACGAAAATACAGCCATCAACAAACTGTTTCTTCCCCATTCTTTTGTTTTCAACTCCTTTCATCAAGAAGTTGAGCACATGTTTTGCCCAATCCCATTTCCGAATATTGTCACATGAAAGATTGGTGGCTTATGGATTGGGCAGGCCACACTTATTGTTGTAGACAGCAAGAAGCACTTTTGTATGAAGACAACAAAAGTCCTCTTGAACTTTTTCTGGTTCTCCTCCCCTTCTATGCTCATATCCAGCACATTCCTTGTCTTCTAGATTCAGGTTGTTGTAATCAATCTTATTATTAAAACGATTCCCTACAATATTTTAGTAGCACAAATCAGTCAAAAAGGATTAGTTTAATTTTCTGTAAACCAATGAACTAAAAATAAGCAGTAAGTGGAAAGTGTATTACCTCCATTGGTTATGCCCAGGGCAGCTACTACTTTCCGAGGAGTTATGTATATTCTGCCTTGGAGATTTTTCAAGCATCCTTTCTCTTCATCAAAGTGATCAATCAATTCTCTCAACAGCGCATGAGAGACATTCATTTCTGAGACATGTGCCAAGGCACCAAATCCTATTTCTTTCACTATATCTTTTTTTCTTGAGTCATATCCTTGTACACTGTTGCCATTGCCTTTGTTTGGCATCTGCAATATTGAGTTTTCTGTAAGTTTTGAAACAGAATGTGAGGATATATTTATAATATAAAATAGATATTATTCGAATGAAAGCGTATAAATATATTTAATGTGCTTACGTTATAGTGCGCCTTCTCCTTCATTGTTACCATTGTCTTGTTCTGTTTTGCTGTAAGGAAAAGGTTTTGTCAATACTTTACTCAATACACCAATAAGCACAAGCATATATATCTTAATCAAGTCAATTAAAAGCCACCGAACAAAGCAAAAGGAAGCCACTGAACTGAATAAAATTCATTTGACCAAATTTAAAAATATCCACAAAATTTATTCCAAAGCCCTAGTTATACTACTGTAAAAACTCATTCACAATATTTCAAGAATGCCACCGAACCCAAAAATGTTCATATCAAGAATAAATCGTTTTCAACTTTTAATCATCAAGAATAGTATTTCTCCATGCAAAAGAAGTACTGAACATGTAACAACCAATTTCAAAGCGCTAGTTACACTGTCTACTAAACTGAATGAAAAAAGTAATAAATTTCATTCTAAACCCTCGTTATACTGTAGAAATGCATGCACAATAGTTTGATCTACTAAACGAAGAAAATAAATTCAGTAAACCTAAAATGCAACTAGGAAAAACGCAATATTGTAGTCTCTGATGCTATTTTCATTCTTTTTTGGTTGTTTCTTGCAAATCTTCTCCCGATTTTGCTGGAGTAGTGATTTTCGCAGAGAATGTGACTAAAGTTTGAGTGATTTTGAGAGAGATTTGAAGAGACGGAGTGGTTTCGTGTGTGTTGTAGAAGAAGAAACTCTTTTCATAATGAAGCGCGAATGAAGAGTCATTTCGTTTGTATGGGGTGCGTGGAACTCACGTTTATTTAATGAGATTGGAAGCACGTTATTTGTTTTTGGTTTGGGCCAACTTGGTTACATGGTTACATGAATGTGTAGTAGTCCCGTATTATTATATTCTTTGCTAGCAATAATAATAATAATAATAATAATAATAATAATAATAATAATAATAATAATAATAATAATAATAATAATAATAATATGATAATTGAGAATATTAAATAAGATTTGAGAATAATTGGTTATTCTATTTCTGAATTTGAATTATAAATTTAGATGAGATCCAAATCAATTATGTTTTAAATTGTTATGATATGATTCATGAAATTTGAAGGATTCAAATTTGGAATTTCAAGATATGATTTAAATTTGAATTGAGAATCAAATTTAAAATTAGTAACAAATCTCATACTATATATATATGTATGCCAAGAGGAGAGAATAAGAGAAAATAACAAGGATTTTTATTCCTTTACCTCTACACACATAAATGTATGTGAGCTTAATTCTTGAAGAAGAATTTTATGGTGTGCAAAAGGTTGCAAAGAGGTTCTCAATTTAGATCAGATACCCGTTTGTCAAAGAGTTGACAGCAAAAGTTGCTCTCGGTGTAGATACGCATAGCGCCTTCGTACCATCGAAGGAGAAAAAGATTTTTACTAGCGTACTCAGGTATTTAGATCTAATCCACTATATATTCATTATTGGAATAAAGTTTATGCACAAAATAAATCTTTAGGATTATTTTCTTTTTTTTCGCTGCGTGTTATGAACACTTGGTAATCCTATAATAACAAGGACAAAATCATAGTGTCGCATGAAAAAATGGAGGAAGCTGAAAGATGATTAACGTGTGGTTACTATTGTGATTGACAATGTTTGAACTTTAAAGTAATTATATTTAAGTGCTTATATTTAAGAGGGAATATAAAGAAAACAATGCTATCTAATTTATTTTTTAATATATTTAAGTAAAAATATTTTATGCACACTAAAAGTTAATTATCAAATAAATTATTATGTATTTATACATATTAATTTATATGTTTTTTAGCAAAATAATCAAATTTGTTACCGCAGTAAAATAATCAAATTTTTAATAGAAAAATAATAATCAAGTTTATTTATGGTAATACAATAAAAAATTATAAGATGTCAAATACATATTTTTATATATAATAATTGATTTTTGAGTTATGTGTAGTATTTTTTTTTTTTTTTGTGATTGTAATTAAAAAATGAAAAAAAAGAGGCAAAAAGAAACACGGTTCAAGAATCACATAACAACTAAGACATCATGTCTTGAGAAAGAAGAAATTGAAGACCCTCCCATTCAGCATGATAAACACCTTTTTTTAATAGTATATTTGGCCAAGGAGTCAGCCATATAATTCGCCGTTCTCTAAATCAACACCAGATCTGTCCTCTACGAGAGTCCTATAATGTCACAAATTTTCTCAAACAAGGAACTTACCTTGTTGCTAGGATGAGCAGAAAAATCTCTCAACAAAAGGAAGGCCTCATGACAATCGGTCTCGCAACAAACATCTTTAAACTAGCCTTTCAAACCAGCAATAAGCCTCTCCAAATAGCAAATAATTTATCCTGAAGAACACTGAAAAAAGGAATAATTCCAACACAACCTATCTTCCACACACCGTGCCATTCTTGGATAACACAACCGAAGCCAAGAGCACCATCAGCATCAAGTTTGCTAGCATCACAATTGACTTTGACAGAGCCATGAGTAGGAGGGTTCCAGTTCATAATCAAGGGAGACAGGCAAAAAGCTTGTTGTGAGGTAAAAATCTTGTGTAACATACTCTCAGAGGCATGGTTTAGAACAATCACCTTATCGGAGTCCAAGGATCTGAAGGATTGAAAATAGCATTGTTTCTCTCCCTCCATATCCACCATAGAGTAGAGAAAAAGCGATAAGCTTTACAATTCTTTTCTCACAAAATCCAAAGTAATAAATCAAGGTTCACCTTATCATAATTCAAACTTTGCCAAATATTGCAGGACATAAGACAATCATAAAGATAGTGAAACACAATTTTAGGGCTAGTGTTGCACCAAGGACAAAGATCCAAAGAGGTAAGGCCTCTCTAAAAAAGAAAAGAAGCAGTAGGTAATCCTTAGTGGAGAGAAAGCTAGACCAACAACTTATACTTTTTAGGGACCTTCAGGTGCCAAAACCGCAACCAATTACTTTGATCATCCCAATTTAAATTCCTCTTGCACAACCAATAATAGCCACATTTTGAAGATGCATTCCAAAACCAACCAGTGTTAATTTCAACTTGAAGATCCATACTATAAGCCAAAATATTGTCTCATCTCCTCTGGAATCATGGTGCAAACCCAATCCAAATTCCAAGTACCATTCTCCCATAAATCCTGAAGACTCAGCTTAACATCTAAGATGTGGACAAAGGAAAGAATGTCAGCAAGGGACCCTTCAAATCTCCAACCATCATACTAGAAAGATTGGTGAGGAGGACCAGTATTCCAGGAATAGCCATCTTACAAGACTTGGAAGACTTTATAAATACCCTTCCAAAAGGGGAATGCATTATTAGAAAAAGGGAGAATTTTTACCTCCCTATTCGAAAGGTATTTATTTGTGACAAGTTGAACCCAAAGTTTCTCTGATGAGTTGTGAAGGTGCCAAATAAACTTACTTAGAAGGAAAATATTAGACCATCGAAGATCTCTTACTCTAAGTTCACCATATTTTTTAGGGGTGGTTACCGTTTTCCAATTAACAAAACTCATCCCTCTCCCATCAACCTGCTCTTTTCAAAGGAATTTGCGTATCATGGAAGAGATGTTATTACAAACACTCACTGGGGAGAGAGACATTTGCATGTTATAAATAGGAATAGATGAGGCCACTAAATTGATAAAACACAATCTTTCTGCTTTGTTAAGGATCTTGCTTTTCTAGTCAACAAGGCGCCCTCTAATCTTATTTAGGACATTACTAAAAGTAGCCCTAGTCGTCCTCGAATGACGCAAGTTCACACCAAAATACTGTCCCAAGTCTTAAGTGAACCAAATAGAAATACCTCAGTGAATAAATCTTTTCTTTACTTATTATAAAAAAAGATTTAACTAACTTTGGACATAGATTAAAGTTATTAATTAGAAAAAATAAAAAAATAAAAATTTTTATTTTTAGTTTTTTATTATATATTTATTAAAATAAAATATTTAAAATTTTATACTAATAATAATATTAACATGTGTATTATAAAAACTTGATATAAAATCGATAAATATTAGTAAAAAAATAATACCTATAGATAACAATAAAAAAATATATTTAAATAATATTTTCATAAAAAAAGAAAGATAAAAGAAAAAAGGAGTAGAAAATGCTATCAAAATACTTTTATCCTAAAATTTAAAATAAGTTGATAGAAACACATAAATAATGATTATATATTTATTACATTCCTCACTCAAAAGTCTTCTTTAAAATTTACGTGAATTTTTGTATAAATAATTTTTATTTTTTATGTTAATATTTTGTATTATAAAATTAAATTAAATTCAAATTATAAAAATTTTAGTATTATATCATAAATTATTTATTTAAAATTTAAATTGATAAAAAAATAAAAAAAATAAATTATTATAATATTAAAAATAAAAAATTTGATAAACACAAAAGAAAAGTGCAAAAGCCAATTCTACCTTTTAAATTTAAAGCTTATTAGATTAGATTAAGAGTAGTGAGAGTTGAAAAGTGTTTATGCAGTGATTCACAATTTAATTAGGTACAAAATAAATAAAGTCTAATTTATAGATATTTTTCAATCTACTCCTATCCAATTTTATAGAGGTCGGATACGGCGACATGAGTCTAGTTCTATTTATCTAAATAAGTAACTAATTCCTAAGATATTTCTTATTAATTTAGAAAGGAGATTTCAATAACCTCTCTAATAAAAGAGAACTGTTATCCACCAACAAAAGTAAAACTACTCTAAGAAATGGTTATTTATTTTACTATAAATACATTGATACCTCTCAGGTATATTCAAGTTTTAATCTACTAAAAATTTACCTAAAACATTTGCTAATTTAAATATCGAAATCTCTTGTAAATACCATTCTCAACCTCCTCACAAAAAATTCAGCCGGCAGTACCTCGAAAATAAAAAAGTCGGACACTGCTCCTAAAAAAAACTTAGACCATACGTCTAGACTCGAGAAAAATCTAATTTCAAATAATTTTCGAAACATAAAATATAATTATAAAGTTTTGACAGGATGATCAATACTTATATAATTAACTAGCAGTGTCCCTTCCCCCGGCGGGCACGATGCGCAGACGTTATGAATAATCTACAAGAACCACTGTAATTAAATTTCTAGTAAAAGTAAAATCTAATTGTTGAAAAAATATATTATACAGAGTTGAAGAGAAACATTGAAAGTTAATAATTTCAATTTATAAAAATACAATCTGATAGCATCCACTACCGTTTATAAGTTTAGATAGCATGTATAATTAAAATAGTTCTTGCTCCAAATCCTGTAAATATCAAATATTGACACTATTAGCAAAAGGAATTATTATAACGAAATATTATTTTCTTAATTTCGGTAAGAAAATTTATATCGTAAAATTTAAAACTACTAGAATAAGTAATTTAATTAGTAAACAATAAATCCAGAAAAAAGTTTAGTTTACAGTACCAATTTCAATGTAGTAGGTTGACAATAAAAATTGCAAGATGAAATCAAATATTCTTGAATACTTCATGATAAACCACGTTGTTTGTTTTGGTGCAGTTGCTTGAGTTATAAAGACAAATAAGATTCTTTATTCCATTCTTGTTAGTAATTCAAGAGCAAAAACTAAAGTTGACAAATACTGACAAACACACTATATCGTTCAAGTAATATTACGGTAAATAAATATTGTTTTTACGAGAATTAAAAGATTGAACAAATAAATATTGAATTCAATCGCTAATGAAATCGATTGAACTTGAATGTGAGAGTTGGACTAAATCTTGAATGCTGGAATTAGTAAGGAGATAGTGATGAACCTGCAATTAATTGATTGAGAGAAGGCATTGGTTGAGAGTGTCAAGGGTTTTGGAGATATTTAGTTTCTAAAAAGATTAAATCTTATGTTTATTTATTTTGATGCATGCAAAAAATTTTTCACGATAAATCATAAGTAATTGAATCTCAATTTCTTGGCTCATGAATTTATCTTTAATTAATCGATCGCCAATTTCTTGGCCAACCGATTAGGAAAAGAGGTTTAGAACAAAACTGAGTTAGTTTTAATTAAAATTCAAAAGTACTTCTAGGTCGAATTATATATCACGTATTTAAACTAGCCTTAAACAATTGAGAATTAAAAGAAAGGAAACGTCAAACACTTTTTAAAACACTATTCCTAATCAAATTAAAAAGTCACGAGAAAGAGTTTTCAAGCTGTAATTTTGATATTAAATTTTCCAAAGTAATAAACAGAAATTAAAATAGAATTAGCATATTTTCCAATACTACTAACCTTTAAGGATGAAGAACGAAAACTCAATCTTAAAAATAGATCAATGCAATACTTTAAAATAGAATAAAATTTAAATTAATAATCCATAAAAACATAAACAGAGCTCCTAACCCCTTAACAAAGGAATTAATGACTCATGGAAAAAGATGAAAAACAAAGGTGAAGAGATACGGCTAGGTTCCAGATCTCTTTCCTGTGAACAATGTTCACTTATTTATATCTTAGGTTTACCTAAAATTTAAATTCAAAACTAAATCTTATATCATCTTTTAAGAAGAATAAGATAATTAACAATAACAATTCAAATCCTAATTAAAACATATTCAAATCAAATTATATCCTAACAGAATCTTCTACAGCCTTGATTGAATTTGCACCTTTCAGGTAGGGGTGGAAACAAACCAGGCCAAGCCAGGCTTTGCTCTTAACAGGTCTGGCCTGTCATGTAGTCAATTGGCCTGAATCTGACCTGCAGCCTGTTATAGGCTTTTTTTAAAGTACTAAGCCTGGCCTGTTATTCAGCCTGGCCTGAACTGAAGCCTGTTAAAAGGCTTGATAATTTTTTTTTACAAAAATAAAAATATTATTTAAAAAACTTATTTTTTAATAAGCATATTTAAATGTAATATGTCATATTTAATATTTATACAAAATTTTAAATTTTAAAGTATTTAAAATATACAAAACTATTTATAATTAAATATAATAAATTTAAAATATTTTATAATTTTATTAATAATAAAAAATTTATTTATATATGTAATTATGTATTAACAGGTCCAAACAGGCCTCACAGGCAATAAGCCTAATTGGTGAGCCTAGGCCTGACCTATTAACATAATAAGGCTTTTATAAGAGTCTAAGCCTATGCCTATTCTATAACAGGTCAGGCCAGACCAGGCTAAACACAGGCTAGGCTACAGGCTCCTGGCAGGCCGCCTGGCCTTTTTTCACCCCTACTTCCAGGGGAGTGGACTTGCTTAACGTTACACTTGGGCCTTGGCATGGCAAGCCAATCTTGGTTGGGCTTGGCGGAGTTCCACGCCTGGGTGCCAAGTTGGTGCACCTCTCAGGGGTCTAAGGCGTTACACGCCAATCCTCTTCTCATCCTTGGCGTGGCACACCCTTGATGGTGGCGTTGCAAGCCAACTTACATGGCTTCCAGGACTTAGAAGGCGTGTAACTCCATAGGTGGCATTACACACCACTTATTTTCTTTGGGGCATTACATGCTAGTTTGTGGCGTTACACACCACTCTTGGGAAGCCTTTGAAGGCGTTGCATACCACTTCTCCCTTGGACTGAAGGTGTTGCTCGCTACTTTCCTGACGTGGCACGCCAGCTCCCTTCCTCCTTAATGGCATTGCACACCATGCTTGTAGTGTGGCATGCCAGCCTTGAGCCTTCTCGAAGGCGTTGCACGCCTGTAATGGCATTGCACACTACTTGGTTTACATGGTTGCATGACTTTAAACGTTACAAGCTTGTTGTTGCATACTGCTCCCTTTTCTTGCCTTTAGATGGTGCTTCCTTGGCTACTTAGTTTTTCTTCTCTTTTTCCTGAATTTTCTTGAAAGCATTTAGAAAACATTTTAGTAGCAAATGATATCTTAAATTAATCGGTTTAGATGAAAGGAATTGTAATTAACTCTATGAAGAAAAGCTACTAAAGATACAAACGCATCAAAAATGATAAGATAAAGTTGATAGTATGTAAATACAGGCGGTTTAAGAAGCAACCCCACTTGATTTAGTGATTGTCCTTGATTTTTGTTTATAATAAAGGCATAAGAGAGTATCAAAGAAAATTGTCTACGCTGGAATTTAAATGGTAATCCACTATCTAATACAGTCAATGTCATCCTAAAATATAAAGTTTTTTACCAATGTTATTTCCTGCTAAAACCTTTGCTTCAATGACCTTATTTTCGAGTATTGTAATGATTAATCTAGTTCCATTACATAACTCGACAGAATTATCAATAGTTTTTATAAGCATAACAAGACAATCTTGGTTAAAATGCAATTTATGATTTGGAAGTCTAAAAGATTTAATAGTTGCTAAAAATTCTAGAGTATGCATGCTAGCATAAGTATCATTAGTTCCTTCCTCAAAACAGGGAAAATCAGAACTCGGGTATGTTTTTAATCCATTTTTATGCAAAGAGAACATGTAATTATTTACTTCTTTAACAACATTAATAGTTGGAGCAAAAATTTCTCGACCTTCTAAATGGCTCAAATATGTAGGGTCATCTAAATAGTCACTATGTACGAAACTCTTGAGCTCTTCAATATTTTTATCTTGCACTACAAAAAAAAACATTGAGTACCGTCAGATTCACCGGCAAAATAACAAAAATAATCCGCTAGTAAATTGGTTACCGGTGGATTGTTTGTCCGATGGTAATTTTTGGCGGAATTACCAACAGAGTTTGACGTTTAAGTGACGGTAACCTGATGCCACATACAGTTGAATTTTTCCAACGGTAAGTGCCAAATGTGGAAAATTTGCACGTTAGTATTGTCAGATTTTTTCACCAGTAAAGCTATCGGTAGCTCTAATATTTTATTTTCTAAAAAAACATGAAAAACCAATAACGTCAGGAAAATTCTGACGGTAAATCCGATGTTAATGCCAATTTTTTCTATTTTTTATTTTCAATCTATAATGGATCAACAGAGTTAATAGTCGATAGTAAACTCCCAATAAGTAAAGTATAAATTAATAATTTATCTCAAAATAGTGATTCATATATGACGTGAAAGATCAAACATATAGTATAAAAAACCTGAAAGAAATAAAAAAATACATAAGATAGAACTAAGGCTCGGGTACGTTGTAATTATATATGATCTCACTATAATAAGATTTAAACATACGATAAGTTAGTTAAACTATATTTAGATTAACCTTATTCAGAATATCATCTTCTTCTTTTGGTTCATCATCCTCCTCTTCCGAAGTGATTTTTTGATCATTAAACTCATATTCTTCTTCTTCATCTCCATCGACCCGCTCTTCTTCTTCAAATTGTCAGCTTCTGCTGGTAATGTGTTGTCATCTCCCCTAAGGTCAATGATGTCATCATCCATAACAGCCAAGCTAAGGGTGATCGCATCACCGATATTAACCACTATTTTCAAAGCAGTTGGGTCATCAATTTGGTAAGGTTCTTGACTCTCTGTCCCATTAGACTCTATGCGACTTCTTGGCTTAGTTTTAACCACAATAACCCAGCTAGACTTGCATGACCGCAGATAAGGCAAATAGTATACCTGTCATGCATTTGAGGGTAGAATATAAAGATTGTAGTGCCTATATTTTCTGGTTACATTTACTTTAGTGATATTGTAATCCTCGTGTTTTTGTTTTCCTTGTCGTGAATTTGGATCATACCATTCATATTTAAACACGCACACCTTGTACGTAGTACGACAAAAATACTCTAATTGAGTTATATTGTGCAACGTACTATACCACTGCTTACATCCCCACGAACCTAGACTTTGGTGTTATCTGTTTTCTTTCCCACCAACCATTATAAAGAAATGAAACAATATCCATTAATATTGTATATCGGGTAGCTTGTGCCTTTATTCATTTGGCCCAACTAAGTGCAACTAGTTTCGAATTTGTTGTGCCAGATAGAGAGACACTGACTTATTCTCGGAACCAATGTGAAAAATTGTTCAATGGTTTATCAGGATTTGTTTCCTAGAATAACCTATGATACAATATGATAAATAATGAAATTTTAGTGCACTAAAGTTTTGATTAGATTAAGAAGTTATTATCTAACTAATTACACTATTTACAAAGACTTAAAAAACTAACCTCGGGTAGGGTGAAACCTAGTCACAGTTAAACAACACATGCAGATGTACGGCATTGATTTCCTTTTTTTCTAACCAATATTCACTACCCGCGCCCATTACAACTCCATTCGGAACAAATATTGGATATGTTGTTCTAGTTGACGAGGATTCTCCCTTTTCGACGTTCCTTCCAACCCTTGTTCTATGCGATTCAACATGAAGCTCAAAATATAAAGAGCAAAATGCAGATATTTCTTCAACTAAGAATATTTTGTAGATACTTCCCTTGATCCAAGCTTTGTTCTTCACAGTGTGCTTGAAGGATCCAATCATCCTCTCAAAAAGGTACATCTACCTAAATTGGACCGGCCTACATACTCTTGCTTTGTATGGCAGGTGGATTACTAAATGTTCCATAACATCAAAAAGTCTTAGAGGAAATATCTTCTCTAACTTACAAAGTACGATAGGAATGTTCTTCTCCATGACTGTGAGATCATTAACGTTAAGTTTCATAGCACATAACTCCCTAAAGAACACTTATTTCTGTGAGAGGTTTCCAAATGTTGGTAAGAAGTTCTCTGAACGCGATAGGAAGCAATGACTCCATAAAGATATGACAATTATGACTCTTCAATCCAGTAAGTCTACCCTGTGAGACGTTTTCACACTACCCAAGTTAGAAGTGTAACCGTCAGAAAACCTCAATCTCCTAATCCACCAATAAATATTTTATCTTTGGTTATTTGTTAGAGCGAACACCGCCTTTGGTTTAGCCCACGAGCTATTCTCAAGTCCCTTTAAATTCATATTTGGCCTCCTGAAAATGTCCACCAAGTCCAACCTTGTTTTATCATTATACTTTGTTCGTTCATTGTCCATTACATTGTGCATGATATTATCAATACGTTTTTTTCAATGTGCATCATGTCAAGACAATGATGAACTAAGTTGTCTTTCCAATAAGGCAACTTAAAAATATACTTTGTTTCATCCAATTATGCTCCCTGCTATATCCCAGAGGTCTCAACCCTGTCCCGTTATCGACGATCCTTCCGATTCTACTGACATAATGACAAACTTGCAAACCACTTAACCTTTTCGGTGCCTCTTCTTGTTCAATTTTTTTCTTTCTACACGAGTCTTTGTTGCGGCAAAAAGGAAGATCAATATCGAGAAACTCTCTTAGGACGTCGTTTACCAATCCGTTCTCTCTCAACTTGAAACTGGGGTGCATCACAAAATCTTCAAGCACTTAGATCCATGTCTCCCTTGTAATACAACATACAACCATGCAAACAACAATCGATTTTCACTTAATTTAGACATAACTTTGACATTAACTTTTTTGCTTCGTAGTGGCTCCGTGATATGCCAATAGTCCTGAGAGGTACTGGTTCATTGCAAAGGGTAGCTCACTTATCAAAGGACTCATGTGTATGATTTGACACAGACTTAATATTCATCATTATAACACATGCAGACAATTTTGAATGAACGCACCCCTCAAACAAAGGTTTCACGGTAGATTCTAATAGATGATAAAATCTCTTTACCTCCTGGTTAGGGTATTGTTCAGCATCTTCCATATGGGCCACACCCAATTGCATCAAACACCATCTTATTATATCTCTCTTGGTTATCCTCCCAATTAATGTCTTCCATGTTTAGTCCTCTAACCACCTGAACTCTTATTGATTGACCCTCTATACCTATTAGAATTTAAGGCAGACTGATTAATTCCCTGCTTATCTACCTCTCCATGTTCTGTCCACATCCAATACCCATTCTTGAACCCATTACGATAAAAATGACGTGTTATATCCGAAGGTCCTAACTACTTAGTCAGTCGACACTTATAGCACGGACACGTAGCTACCGTTTGAAACTTAAATGGTTTATTGTTGAATACATACATAATAAACTCGACAACTCCCTCAAAGAACTCAGGTTTAACCCCTCTCCCCCATCCGCTGTTCTCCATATCGTACATCTACAGATGATGTATGGGAATCATTTTGCAAAAAAACCCTAGAATTCAACCAATAACGCAACTTGTTAAAATTTTTAGAAAATTTGGTAGAGTTTTCTCTATAATTAGAATCTCCCACCAAATCCAATTATCATTCTCTCACAAACCAAATATATTTTAAAAAATGTAAATAGAAATTTGGTAGAAGAAACAACTACAAGCATAAAGTAGAACAAACACGCATTCAATAAAATATCAAATCCTAGCTGTTCTAGTGCACAATCCCTTATAACTTGATAATTTTTTAGCAAACAAGGATTTCGAGAAGGAACCACTATGCAACCTTCTCTCACTTTGGTCCTAAAACTCTATCCTAGGAAATGTAAGTCTAACATAAAACTTAAACAATTCAGTATATTCATAGATAGAATACTAACCTGGAATTCAACTGCACATACTAAGAAAGAAGCGAACTCCAATTGATCTCAGAGAAAATAGCACTATCCTAATAAGAACAACTTATTAGATTTACAAGATAAAACTACATCAAAAAATAATTTGCAATTAATTAAAACATAGTTTTAATTTCATCAAGTTAACAATATACATAATAAAAAACAATATAAATTGAATGTAATTGAAAGAAACTCATTCAGTAAATACAAAAAAAAAAATCTTCAACCAGCTCAAGCACTCTTAATAATTAAATAAAATCTTCCAACAACTCAAGCACTCTTAATTTAACCGTACCATGACCTATACTAACATTATGTAATTTCTAACAACACTAAATTAACATAACAAATCCTAATCACACACTTCATTAAAAAAAATAATCAATAATTTAATAAAATACTTAACAAAATTCTAAACTCATAAAGAAAAAATCTAGAAAAATAAAAAATATAGAAAAATTAGCTCTGATGATAGCTGTAAGATGGTGGAAGCGTGGTGGTGACAGGAGGCAGCAATGATGGCAACAAGGTGAGAACCTCCGATGGAAACGGAAACCAACAATGATGGTAACAGCGACAACTCCAGCAACGTTGACGATTGCCAGTAGTGGTGACGGTGGCAGCTCAAGGTGGTGGCGACAACAGCAACTACAATGGAGTAGCAGAGAAAAGAGAGAGGGAGAAGAGAAGAGAGAGAGAGAGAGAGATAGAGAGACAGAGAGAGAGAGAGAGAGAGAGAGAGAGAGTTCGCAAAAGTGAGAGGGAAGGATTTCGTGATTGAATTTTATCCCAATTTTACCATCGAATTTACCGGCAGATAGATTAATTCACCGGTAATGCATTCCTTGTGGCCTAAATGATGCGTTTCACTAAAATCCGTTATCGTAGATTATTTCGCTATAAAATTCGACGGTAAAATTGGCGCAAATAACATGAAATTTCACACCACAACTTACCGACGGATTTAGCGACAAAATTCCTAATCTGACGGTAATATTTTTCAAGAACGAATTTTTCACCCGAAATCGTCAGTTTAGCCGACGCTAAAGTTTGCCACTAAATCCGACGGTAAATTAGCTGATATTCAGCGTCTTTCTTGTAATGTTGACTGGTAGCCTTTAATCGCATATTTTGAGTTAACTTCAACACTTTACAATGATTTCATAGATAAGATGAGTTTATTGAAGCATTAAAAATTTCTTATCTAGGTCCTTTTGTAATTACTATAAGAATTTTTCTGAAATCTCCACCAAAAATAACTTTCTTTCCTTCAAATGGTAATGTCATGCTTGATTCACTATTGAATCTTAGTAAATCTCTCATTGTTCTATCTAATTCTTCAAAACAAAACTTATTCATATGAAGTTCATCCTAAATTATTAGTTTGGCTGTTGAAATTAATTTAGGCAGTCGACTTTCTTGTTTTATATTGCAAGTTGAACATTCATTAGGAGTCAAAGCGATAGCAAACCTGGAATAAGTAGGTTTTTCTCGAAGTAGTAAAAAAGATGCTATATCACTTGAAACAACAGTCAACACAATTTTGCCTTTTGATCTAATAACAACTAATAAAGCCTTATATATGAAAGTTTTTCTTGTACCACCATATCTATATATGGAAAATTTTTTTCCAGTTTTTGAACTAATAGTCGTAAGAATTTCATCATAAACATCTCTTTATTTAGTTGTCAATTGTGACAAATATTGGTTATGCTCTTTGGTCAGACTAAGATGGTCATAAGAAAGTTCACCTATTATTAATCTGTTTTGTGAATCACCTTGTGTTGGAACATAAATGTTATTCATATTAGGAAATGATATTATTGAAAAATCTCAAACTATTTTTTCATTGATATTAAATATATACTCAATTTCAATAAGACTAAGTTGTAACAATTCATCTTTTGATAAAATCAAATTTGTAATATAAAATAAAAAGTTACATTAAAATATAATAATGCAGTTTTTGCTAATAATTTATTAAGTGGACATAATAATATTAAAGTTTTTATTGATCTTTTTAACAAAATAAAAAGTCAATGTAAATTTTTTTCTTATCATTTAAGTAAGATAGATGCATGTGTCGAGAAGATATAAAAAGAATTATTGATTTTAAATTTGGCGAATTAAACATGGTTTTTGGTTATGTTGGATTATATCTGATAGTAAAATCCAATATTTTTTCTAAAAATTTTTTGACCGAACTATTGAATTTATCCATAAACATTATGTTCAAAAGTTAGAACATTAAAATTAGAAAAATATATAACAAAGACACTGACTAATAGAAATAACACACAAAAGACATACATGTTTTTTTTATAATAAAACGAAAATAGTTGTCCTTTTATTCTGATCATTGTAAACTCGTACACATAAATCTCCTATATTATCAAAGCAGATATGTTACATTCTAAATAATTTCTGATAAAAAATTTACCAATTAACTATAGTAATAATTTTACACAACTACAAAATTAAATAAATAATATTCTTAAAAAATTGTATAGATCTAATTTCATATACACATAAAATATTTGAAAATTTGAAACAAAAAAAAGTAATTTTACGACTTTATCTCATATTGACATAATATACTTTAAAGAATATTATTAAGAGAAAGTATTGGATCACACAATTATGGAAAAATATTCTGAGATATCCAAAAAAAGTACTTATTTTTGTCGCTCCTATTGGCGTAGACCACCATTTTAGGTCATCAACAAATATGGAAGAAAATAAGATAGAGACAATTTTATCTTTGAGTAAAAACTTGTTTTCCTTATCCTTTTCTATGTACACTAAACTTGAAAGGTAGAAAGTAAATATTTTTATATTAAATAACAAAAAAATAATAAAAATATAATAAAAGGCCTGTATTTTTTATCTTTAGTTAACATTTGTTTTTATTCTAAACTTATTGATATTTATTGAATTAGAATTTAAAAAATAGGTTGTACCATAGGACATAATCTTCAAATAAAATAATTCTTTAATAATTAATTTTTTTAAAAATAGGCATTAAAATTTAAAATTATAATGTTATTACATAAATATTTTTACATCTTTTAGAATGCAACTATAGATTTTTTAACCACTAAAAAAATAAATTATTACTTCTAGAAATACAAAAAATAGGACGTAAACAATTTAATATCTAATAATACGTATAAATCTTTATTTTCTTTTTATCAAATCTTAAAAGTACAAAAAAAAATTAATTTTTCTACTAACATTTCTAAAATCTTTAGTGCTAATCACCAAATGTACTTATTCATATGATTATATACTTCAAATTAATTAAGATAAAATTTTCATAACAAAACATAATTTAATTTACTTAGATTACCTCTACTAATTTATGTCTTTTTTATTAATCTATTTTTATGATAGTATGTAGTATTATATATCTAAAAATACATACATAGTAATAAATATAAGCCAACGAAAAAACAGTAAAATTATCAAAAAGGAGTTAACATAATATTATTAATATTATAAGTTAGACATTCACCACATATATTACTTACAACACTTCAACACAAACACAAAAATGTATAACGTAAACAGGATTTCAACTAAAACATAAGCCATCCTAACATATATAACAAATTCAACTAAGCATCTCTTAAACATTAATTACCATATATATACAAAGATTTGTGATCCACCTTACATTATTAGTCAAACATAACCACCACTAGAATAATTACCTAATTTTTCTTTTACCAATATCACGTCTAAAAGTTTTGCTACTAGATGCTTGAACATTTAAACTATATATCACATCTTTATTATTAATCCTTATAACATCAGCAACAACATATTTACTGGGAGTCTCTATGTCATTATCGCAATTATTCTCTGTAATAGAATTCTAATACAATAAAAAGACAATACACTCAATACAATAAATATTAGTAACCTACATTTTTAATATTTTAAAAATGCTAATATTAGATAAAGATATAGTTAGTACTTCATTCGTCTCTGACTCAATTTCGTTATGACCATTTGAAAGCAATATTGAAAATATTTTAATCACCACCCTTGAAAAGAAGGGGTATGTTAGATCTCAAAGCAACTAATGTAAAAAATATTAGAAAAATATGACACCATAAAATCAAGTGAAAGTATTCATAACATACTCCAATATCAAAGGACGAAGTTTGGGATCCATATAACTTTATCAATTTCTTATCATCGCTTATTTTAACCATAATATACACTTGATCAGTCAAATTTATATTCTTAAAGGTAACTGATAATTTTAAAAGGCATCACTTCTCAATAATTTTCTCCAATGCTGCTGAGTAAAAATCTCCACTTTGTTCTTTCTTGATCAAAATAAAATTATGATTGCCTACATTCTTTTTTGAAAGGAAAAATAACAGAATAAAATTAAAACAATTGAGAGAGTAAACTAGCTACTTACACTAATATCCCTTATTTCAATTGCAGTTTTTTTTTTCAAAATTAACCTAAACTTAAAATTTCAAAGAATTATCTTAATGAAACTAGTACTATTAGTTATATAATATGAAGGCAATATTTGCAAAGTAATCATCCTAATGATTATTATCACTTATAATTGACACATGATACATGCCTAAAAAGATTAACAACATTATAATATTCATATTAAATCATATCTTGACCTTAAAGTTGGTTTGAAACAAGTTTTTCTACAATGTTCACACCAATATCAATCCTTATGCATTTGCACTTTTTAATAGAATTTATTATTGGCACCAGCCTCAATAGAAATAATGGTACCAACAACCTAGCAGATCATTTCTATACCAATCAAGTTATATATTAATCATAAAAATAGTGGCTTCACTTTCAACATGAAACAGAAATATTTTATAATGTAATCATCTCTATCATGTTAAGAATTTTTTTAATACTCTTCACTGGAGTTGCACCACCCATTATATCATCAATGACTAAATTTTGTGGTTGTCTTTGTTATGGCTGATTGATGAGCGGATAATTTATATGCTTTTTGGCATTGTTTTTATATAGTTTCTAGTAAGTTTGAGCTACTTTTAGGGATGTTTTCATTAGTTTTTATGTTAAATTCACATTTCTGGACTTTACTATGAGTTTGTGTGTTTTTCTGTGATTTCAGGTAAATTCTGACTGAAATTGAGGGATTTGAGCAAAACTCTGAAAAAGGCTGACAAAAGGACTGCTGATGCTGTTGGATTCTGACCTCCCTGCACTCGAAATGGATTTTCTGGAGCTACAGAACTCCAATTGGCGCGCTCTCAACGGCGTTGGAAAGTAGACATCCAGGGCTTTCCAGAAATATATAATAGTCCATACTTTATTCGAAGAATGACGACGTAACTTGGCGTTAAACGCCAAGTACACGCTGCTGTCTGGAGTTAAACGCCAGAAAAACGTCATGATCCGGAGTTAAACGCCCAAAACACGTCATAACTCAAAGTTTAACGCCAAGAAATGCCTTAGCTCGTGGAATGATCAAGATCAGCCCAAGCATACACCAAGTGGGCCCCGGAAGTGGATTTATGCATCAATTACTTACTCATGTAAACCCTAGTAGCTAGTCTAGTATATATAGGACATTTATCTATTGTATTAGACATCCTGGATTGTATTTTGAATCCTGTGATCACGTTAGAGAGGGCTGGCCATTCGGCCATGCCTGAACTCTTTGCTTATGTATTTTCAACGGTGGAGTTTCTGCACACCATAGATTAAGGGTGTGGAGCTCTGCTGTACCTCAAGTATTAATGAAGTTCTATTATCTTTTATTCAAATCTCTTTTATTCTTATTCCAAGATATTCATTCGTACCCAAGAACATGATGAATGTTATGAGTCAGATTACCCTCATTATCATTCTCACTTATGAACGCGCGTGATTGACAACCACTTCCGTTCTACATGCAACAGAGCTTGAATGCATATCTCTTAGATTCCCCAACAGAATCTTCGTGGTATAAGCTAGATAGATGGCGGCATTTATGAGGATCCGGAAAGTCTCACCTTGTCTGTGGTATTCCGAGTAGGATCCTGGGAATCCGGAAAGTCTCACCTTGTCTGTGGTATTCCGAGTAGGATTCCGGTAATGAATGACTGTGACGTGCTTCAAACTTTAACCTGCTGGGCGTTAGTGACAGACGCAAAAGAGGGATTCTATTCCAGTAGGAGCGGGAACCAACCGGTGATTAGCCGTACTGTGACAGAGTGCGTGCATTAGTTTTCACTGCGAGGATGGGATGTAGCCATTAGCCATGGGTGATGCCTCCAGACTGGTTAGCTGTGCGAGTGACAGCCGCACAGGGTATTTCCCCGAGAGGAAGAAAGTAGCCACAGTTGATGGTGAACCCCTATACAAAGCTTGCCATGGAAAGGAGTAAGAATGATTGAGTAGAAGCAGTAGAAGAGCAGGCGTCCAAGAGCTCTACAGCATCTCCACATGCTTATCTGAAATTCCTACCAATGAACCTGCATAAGTATCTTTATCCCTTTCATTATTTCTGTTTTTCAAAAACCCATAAACTATTTTAATCTGCCTAACTGAGATTTGCAAGGTGACCATAGCTTGCTTCATACCAACAATCTCTGTGGATTCGACCCTTACTCACGTAAGGTTTATTACTTGGACGACCCAGTACACTTGCTGGTTAGTTGAACGGAGTTGTGAAAATAAACAATGCCATCAGAGTAAACATCCTACAAGTAGAAAGAACAAGTGATCACAATTTCGTCCACCAAGTTTTTGGCGCCGTTGCCGGGGATTGTTCGAGTATGGACAACTGACGGTTCATCTTGTTGCTCAGATTAGGTAATTTTCTTTTCAAAAATCTTTTTCAAAAATTTTTCTTTTCTTTTTCGTTTTCACAAATTTTATTTTCGAAAATAATTAATAAAAATCCAAAAAAATTAGAAAATCATAAAAATCAAAAATATTTTGTGTTTCTTGTTTGAGTTTTGTGTTAATTTTTAAGTTTGGTGTCAATTGCATGCTTTTAAAATTTTTCTTGCATTTTTCGAAAATCTCATGCATTCATAGTGTTCTTCATGATCTTCAAGTTGTTCTTGATAAGTCCTCTTGTTTGATCTTGATGTTTTCTTGTTTTGTGTTGGTTGTTGTTTTTCATGTGCACTTTTGCATTCATATTTTCCATGCATTAAAAATTTCTAAGTTTGGTGTCTTGCATGTTTTCTTTGCATTAAAAATTTTTCAAAATTATGTTCTTGATGTTCATCATGATCTTCAAAGTGTTCTTGGTGTTCATCTTGACATTCATAGCATTCTTGCATGCATACATTGTTTTGATCTAAAAATTTCATGCATTGAGTATTTTTGTTGTTTTTCTCTTTCATAATTCAAAATTCAAAAATCAAAAAAAAAATATCTTTTCCTCATTTTTCTCCAAATTTTCGAAATTTTGGGATTGACTTGGTCAAAAAATTTTCAAAATTAGTTGTTTCTTACAAGTCAAGTTAAAATTTCAATTTTAAAAATCTTATCTTTTCAAAATCTTTTTCAAAAATCGTATCTTTTTTATTTTTTATATAATTTTCAAAAATTTCAAAATTATTTTTCAAAATACTTTCAAAAATCTTTTTCTTATCTTTATATCTAATTTTCGAAAATTAGCTAACAATTAATGTGATTGGTTCAAAAATTTGAAGTTTGTTACTTTCTTGTTAAGAAAGGTTCAATCTTTAAGTTCTAGAATCTTATCTTGTAGTTTCTTGTTAGTTAAGTATTTTTTAAAATTAAATATTTTTCAAAATATCTTTTTCAAATATATCTTTTTATCTTTTTATCTTATCTTTCTCAAAAATTTTATCTTTTTCAAAATTTGATTTCAAAATATCTTATCTAACTTCTTATCTTCTTATCTTTTTTCAAATTTTGATTTCAAATCTTTTTCAATCAACTAACTAACTTTTTGTTTGTTTCTTATCTTTTTCAAAACCATCTAACTACTTCTCCCTCTCTAATTTTTCGAAAATTCTCCCTCTCTTTTTCAAAAATTCTTTTTATTTTAATTTTAATTATATTTTATCTCTAATTTTCAAAAATACTAACCCCTTTTTCAAAAATTATTTTCGAAAATTTTCTTCTCTTTTCTTCTTCTATTTTAATTATTTAATTACTAACACTTCTCTTCACCCCTCCTCATCCAAAAATCCGAATCTCCTTCTTCATTCTTCTACCTCTTTCTTCTTCTACTAACATAAGGGAATCTCTATACTGTGACATAGAGTATTCCTTTTTCTTTTCTTGTTTTCTTCTCTTTCTTATGAGCAGGAACAAGGATAAAGGCACTCTTGTTGAAGTTGATCCAGAACCTGAAAGGACTCTGAAGAGAAAATTAAGAGAAGCTAAATTACAACAATCCAGAAATAACCTTTCAGAAATTTTCGAACAAGAGAAGGAGATGGCAGCCGAAAATAATAATAATAATAATGCAAGGAGAATACTTGGTGACTTCACAAAGCCAACGTCCAAGTTTGATGGAAGAAGCATCTCCATTCCTGCCATTGGATCCAATAACTTTGAGCTTAAGCCTCAACTAGTTGCTTTAATGCAACAAAACTGCAAGTTTTATGGGCTTCCATCTGAAGATCCCTATCAGTTTTTAACTGAGTTCTTGCAAGTCTGTGATACTGTAAAGACGAATGGAGTTAATCCTGAAGTCTACAGACTCATGCTTTTCCCTTTTGCTGTAAGAGACAGAGCTAGAATATGGTTGGATTCACAACCTAAGGATAGCCTGGACTCCTGGGATAAGCTGGTCACTGCCTTCTTAGATAAATTCTTTCCTCCTCAAAAGCTGAGCAAGCTGAGAGTGGATGTTCAAACCTTCAAACAAAAAGATGGTGAATCCCTCTATGAAGCTTGGGAAAGATACAAGCAGCTGACCAAGAGATGTCCATCTGACATGTTCTCAGAATGGACCCTATTAGATATATTCTATTATGGTCTCTCTGAATTTTCGAAAATGTCACTGGACCATTCTGCAGGTGGATCTATTCACCTGAAGAAAACGCCTGAAGAGGCTCAAGAACTCATTGACATGGTTGCAAACAACCAGTTCATGTATACCTCTGAGAGGAATTCCGTGAATAATGGGGTCCCTCAGAAGAAAGGAGTTCTTGAAATTGATGCTCTGAAGGCCATACTGGCTCAGAACAAAGTGTTGACTCAACAGGTCAACATGATCTCTCAAAATCTGAATGGATTGCAACATGCATCCAACAGTACTAGAGAGGTAGCTTCTGAAGAAGCTTATGATCCTGAGAACCCTGCCATGGCAGAGGTTAATTACTTAGGTGAACCTTATGGAAACACCTATAACTCATCATGGAGAAATCATCCAAATTTCTCATGGAAGGATCAACAAAAACCTCAACAAGGTTTTAACAATGGTGGACGCAATAGGCTGAATAATAGTAAGCCATATCCATCATCTTCTCAGCAACAGACAGAGAACTCTGAACAAAATAATTCTAATTTAGCCAATATAGTCTCTGATCTGTCAAAGGCCACTTTCAGTTTCATGAATGAAACAAGATCCTCCATTAGGAATTTGGAGGCACAAGTAGGCCAGCTGAGTAAGAAAGTTATTGAAACTCCTCCCAGTATTCTCCCAAGTAATACAGAAGAGAATCCAAAAGGAGAGTGCAAAGCCATTGATTTAATCAAAGTGGCCGAATGCACTAGGGAGGAGGAGGACGAAAATCCTAGTGGGGAAGACCTCCTGGGATGTCCTTCAAGCAAGAAGGAGTTTCCTATTAAGGATCCTGAGAAATCTGAGGCTCATACAGAGACCATAGAGATTCCATTAAATCTCCTTCTGCCATTCATGAGCTCTGACTATTATTCGTCCTCTGAAGAGGATGAAGATGTGACTGGTGAGCAAGTTGCTCAATATTTAGGAGCTATCATGAAGCTGAATGCCAAGCTGTTTGGTAATGAGACTTGGGAAAGTGAACCTCCCTTGCTCATTAGTGATTTGGATACTTGGATTCAGGAAACTCTACCTCAAAAGAGACAAGATCCTGGCAAGTTCTTAATACCTTGCACCATTGGCACCATGAGCTTTGAGAAAGCTCTATGTGATCTTGGGTCAGGGATAAATCTGATGCCACTCTCTGTAATGGAGAAGCTGGGAATCATTGAGGTACAACCTGCCTTGTTCTCATTACAATTGGCAGACAAGTCAATGAGACAAGCTTATGGGATGGTAGAGGACGTACTAGTGAAGGTTGAAGGCCTTTACATCCCTGCTGATTTCATAATCCTAGATACTAGGAAGGAAGATGATGAATGCATCATCCTAGGAAGACCTTTCCTAGCCACAGCAGAAGCTGTGATAGACGTTCACAGAGGAGAGTTAGTCCTTCAATTAAATGGGGAATACCTTGTGTTTCAGGCACATGGCCATCTCTCTGTGACAAAAGAGAGTAAGCATGAAGATCTTCTCTCAGTTCAGAGTCAAGAAGAGCCCACACAGTCAAACTCTAAGTTTGGTGTTGTGAGGCCACAACCAAACTCTAAGTTTGGTGTTGAGATCCCATCTCCAAACTCTAAGTTTGGTGTGGACAACTATACAACATTGACCTGATCACCCTGTGGCTCCATGAGAGCCACTGTCAAGCTATTAACATTAAAGAAGCGCTTGTTGGGAGGCAACCCAATTTTATCTATCTAATTTTATTTTATTTTGTTTTAGTGTTATTTTTGTGTTGAATTAGGTACATGATCATGAGGAGTCACGAAAAAATCAAAGAAATTAAAAACAGAGTCAAAAACAGAAGAAAAAAATTTTTACCCTGGAGGACGCACGGGCTGGCGTTCAACGCCCAGAAGGTGCATCTGGCCGGCGTTCAACGCCAGAACAGAGCACCATTCTGGCGCTGAACGCCAGAAACAAGCAACAACCTGGCGTTTAACGCCAGGATGTGCACACAGAGGACAATCTGGCGCTGAACGCCAGAAACAAGCATGAAACTGGCGTTCAACGCCAGAAACATGCATTACATGGGCGTTTAACGCCCAGAACATGCACCAATGGGCGTTTGAACGCCAGAATGATGCATGGAGGCAATTTACATGCCTATATGGTGAAGGAATGGTATTTCTTTTCACCTCAGGATCTGTGGACCCCACAGGATCCCCACCTCAGGATCTGTGGACCTCACAGGATACCCACCTACCTCGCCCTCTCTCTTTCCATCCCTTCTGTTTCTCATTCACCACCTACCTTTACAACTCAACTTCTCTTTCCCACCCAATCCCACCCATATAGCCGAATCCTTCTCCCCTCACTCACCTCCTTTTTCTTCTTCTTCTTCTTCTTCTCTTCTTTCTTTTCTTGCTCGAGGGCGAGCAATATTTTAAGTTTGGTGTGATAAAAGCATAGCTTTTTTTTGCTTTTCCATTACCATTAATGGCACCTAAGGCTAGAGAAACCTCAAAGGGAAGACAAAAGCTTCCACCTCTGAGTCTTGGGAGATGGAAAAATATAAGCCGTCATAGCTCAGTGGCATAACATGTGGCTGCAAATCAAGAGATCCCTGAGATACCTCAGGGGATAAGTTGTCCTCCACACAAATATTGGAAGCAACTAAGGGTAGAAACACCAAAATTATTATGAATCATTCAACAGAAACAAGGAAGAGACATAGAGGAGCTCAAAAAGCACCATTGGACCTTCAAAAAGGCGCCACCCTCACTCAGGTGGATTCATTCCTTGTTCTCTATTTTCTTTCTGTTTTCGGTTTTTAATACTATGTTTATTTATGTTTTGTGTCTTTACTTCATGATCATTAGTATGTAACCATGCCTTAAAGATTATGAATAATTCCATGAATCCTTCACCTCTCTTAAAAGAAAAATGTTTTAATTCAAAAGAACAAGAAGTACATAATTTTCGAAATTATTAGTGAATTTAATTTAATTATATTGATGTGGTGGCAATAATTTTTGTTTTCTGAATGAATGCTTGAACAGTGCATATTTTTGATCTTGTTGTTTATGAGTGTTAAAATTGTTGGCTCTTGAAAGAATGATGAACAAAGAGAAATGTTATTGATGAACTGAAAAATTCATGAATTGATTCTTGAAGCAAGAAAAAGCAGTGAAAAAAAAAGTGGCGAAAAAAAAAATAGATAGAAAAAGCAAGCAGAAAAAGCCAATAGCCCTTAAAACCAAAAGGCAAGGGTAGCAAGGATCCAAGGCTTTGAGCATCAATGGATAGGAGGGCCCAAGGAAGTAAAATCTAGGCCTAAGCGGCTAAATCAAGCTGTCCCTAACCATGTGCTTGTGTCATGAAGGTCCAAGTGAAAAGCTTGAGACTAAGTGGTTAAAGTCGTGATCCAAAGCAAAAGAGTGTGCTTAAGAGCTCTGGACACCACTAACTGGGGACTTTAGCAAAGCTGAGTCACAATCTGAAAAGGTTCACCCAGTTATGTGTCTGTGGCATTCGTGTATCCGGTGGTAATACTGGAAGACAAAGTGCTTAGGGCCAAGGCCAAGACTCATAAGTAGCTGTGTTCAAGAATCAACATGCTTAACTAGGAAAGTCAATAACACTATCTGAAATTCTAAGTTCCCAGAGACGCCAATCTCTCTAAACTACAAAGGAAAAAGTGAGATGCCAAAACTGTTCAGAAGCAAAAAGCTACAAGTCCCGCTCATCTAATTAAATTAATATTCATTGATGTTCTGGAATTTGTAGTATATTCTCTTCTTTTATCCTATTTGATTTTCAGTTGCTTGGGGACAAGCAACAATTTAAGTTTGGTGTTGTGATGAGCAGATAATTTATACGCTTTTTGGCATTGTTTTTATATAGTTTCTAGTAAGTTTGAGCTACTTTTAGGGATGTTTTCATTAGTTTTTATGTTAAATTCACATTTCTGGACTTTACTATGAGTTTGTGTGTTTTTCTGTGATTTCAGGTAAATTCTGACTGAAATTGAGGGATTTGAGCAAAACTCTGAAAAAGGCTGACAAAAGGACTGCTGATGCTGTTGGATTCTGACCTCCCTGCACTCGAAATGGATTTTCTGGAGCTACAGAACTCCAATTGGCGCGCTCTCAACGGCGTTGGAAAGTAGACATCCAGGACTTTCCAGAAATATATAATAGTCCATACTTTATTCGAAGAATGACGACGTAACTTGGCGTTAAACGCCAAGTACACGCTGCTGTCTGGAGTTAAACGCCAGAAAAACGTCATGATCCGGAGTTAAACGCCCAAAACACGTCATAACTCAAAGTTTAACGCCAAGAAATGCCTTAGCTCGTGGAATGATCAAGCTCAGCCCAAGCATACACCAAGTGGGCCCCGGAAGTGGATTTATGCATCAATTACTTACTCATGTAAACCCTAGTAGCTAGTCTAGTATATATAGGGCATTTATCTATTGTATTAGACATCCTGGATTGTATTTTGAATCCTGTGATCACGTTAGAGAGGGCTGGCCATTCGGCCATGCCTGAACTCTTTGCTTATGTATTTTCAACGGTGGAGTTTCTGCACACCATAGATTAAGGGTGTGGAGCTCTGCTGTACCTCAAGTATTAATGAAGTTCTATTATCTTTTATTCAAATCTCTTTTATTCTTATTCCAAGATATTCATTCGTACCCAAGAACATGATGAATGTTATGAGTCAGATTACCCTCATTATCATTCTCACTTATGAACGCGCGTGATTGACAACCACTTCCGTTCTACATGCAACAGAGCTTGAATGCATATCTCTTAGATTCCCCAACAGAATCTTCGTGGTATAAGCTAGATAGATGGCGGCATTTATGAGGATCCGGAAAGTCTCACCTTGTCTGTGGTATTCCGAGTAGGATCCTGGGAATCCGGAAAGTCTCACCTTGTCTGTGGTATTCCGAGTAGGATTCCGGTAATGAATGACTGTGACGTGCTTCAAACTTTAACCTGCTGGGCGTTAGTGACAGACGCAAAAGAGGGATTCTATTCCAGTAGGAGCGGGAACCAACCGGTGATTAGCCGTACTGTGACAGAGTGCGTGCATTAGTTTTCACTGCGAGGATGGGATGTAGCCATTAGCCATGGGTGATGCCTCCAGACTGGTTAGCTGTGCGAGTGACAGCCGCACAGGGTATTTCCCCGAGAGGAAGAAAGTAGCCACAGTTGATGGTGAACCCCTATACAAAGCTTGCCATGGAAAGGAGTAAGAAGGATTGAGTAGAAGCAGTAGAAGAGCAGGCGTCCAAGAGCTCTACAGCATCTCCACATGCTTATCTGAAATTCCTACCAATGAACCTGCATAAGTATCTTTATCCCTTTCATTATTTCTGTTTTTCAAAAACCCATAAACTATTTTAATCTGCCTAACTGAGATTTGCAAGGTGACCATAGCTTGCTTCATACCAACAATCTCTGTGGATTCGACCCTTACTCACGTAAGGTTTATTACTTGGACGACCCAATACACTTGCTGGTTAGTTGAACGGAGTTGTGAAAATAAACAATGCCATCAGAGTAAACATCCTACAAGTAGAAAGAACAAGTGATCACAATTTCGTCCACCACTGATTGCCTAAGAACATACAACACCTTGAACTTTTAAACTGCATGAAAAAATAAGACAAAAATAAAATGAGAATTAAATAAAATTACCTTCTTTCAATCAATGAATTCAAACTTCACAATATATAAATAGTAAAACTATAAATTGAAATGTAAAAGAACAATAAAATTCCAATACATGCAAAAGTTTATACAATACTAAACTAAAAATTAAATTGATAAAAAAATTATGAAATGGTCACTAGCTGTCCATGTACCTATTTCTGAATGCAACTACATTAGAAAAGTTTAGGTTAATCAAAGTTTAGAAAGACTGATAATTATTTTGGATGTTGACCTCATCTAAATACGCATAGGTTTAAATAGTTGTATCATCATCATCAGTGGTTGACCGTCATATTCTTCTATAAAATACAAAATTAGATCAACTAAATTTTCAATACACTTCATTTTATTTCTCCTATGAGACCAAAAAAGACATAACAAAAGAAAAAATACACAGAAAAAATTCATGCTATGTCTTTATTAAAGTAAAAAAAAATAATAAAAATGAAAGGACACCAAAATAAAATAATTTTTTCTTTAATTAAAAAACAAACTATATATCAAACAAAAAAAAAGTAGTTTAACATAAAATGTGAGAGGAAAAATAAATTCTAAGTCTTTTGAGTAAACCGCAATGTGTTTATTATGGTTTCTTATAGTTGTTACCAAGTCTTTTGGATCCTCCTTGCCAATAACATAACTAATGTAATCTACAAAATCATATAAACTACCATTTTATAAAATCATCCACTTTACAAATAAAAATAATCTAACAAAACACATAACATTAACCAAATATGAAAATTAACATATTTACTTATAAAGCAATTTTGATTCAGAGTAGCCATGAACCCAATATCATAATAAAGAGTAAAAATAAAAGGACAAAATGTGAAACTATTATTGGAAAGAATAGTCACTGAAATTTTGGTGTAAAAACTTAATTTATACTTGTGAGAAGTAGTTCTAATTAGTTTGGTTTTTATCTGGACAATAAAAGTTCTCATAGAATAGATTTCGTATTCACGAATGAGAGATTTAAACACAACAACACTTGTTTTAGAAATGCTATAATGAATACACCCTTAATAATAAAATAACAAAATAAAGACAATAAAAAATAGACTAAACCACCAAAAGTAATCATGAAAGATTGATTCACTGACAAAAGTAACCATGGAAGATCACAACTCCTCAGATACCCACAATTAATTTGCTTTGTTTGTCAAATGTGACCAAACATTAGAAGAATGTTGTTAAATTATATAATTTGTCCACATCCATAGCAACGTGGCAAAAGGATGTCTTACATGGATAAATTTTTTTTTGTTAAAATTGCATTTATTTAGTTTATTAAAAAAAATGGTTACTCCTTCAAGCATTGAAATTAGAAGAACAGTAAGAGGTGTAACCCCTCCCTTTTGAGCAGGAAATCAACCATACCCTAACAGAGCAGTTTTTCATCTTCTTCTTCTCTAGTGTAATCCCATTGTGCTCTGATTCCATTCTAGCGACGACATTGGAGAGGGAGGTTGCTGCTTCTCCAATGGATAGTGTTTAGAGGTGAACTCTGTCACACTCGAAGGCTCTAAGAGGTAATACTTTCATAAACTAAGTGATTCAATGACTGTAACCTCTAAGTTATAAGAGTTGTTAGTTCAATGTGAAAAAATTAGTTCTGTTGTGGTTATTTATGATAGGGTTTGGATTTGCGGTAACTCTATTATATTCTTGTTCCTCTATTTAAGCTGTATAAATTTTTTATGATTTGAATATTGTGGTAATTATTGTTCTTGAAACCAAATTGATAGTGACGTTAGGTACCATGATGGTTAGGTTTTGAGTAACTTGGAGTTTGTGAGATTGCCACTAATGGTGGATTTTTTATTCTTTTACATAGATGGCTACAATACATATCACTTTAGAGATATATCACGAAGGAAAATTTGAGAGAACAAAAGATGGAAAAGCATAGAACTCAAGGGTGCAGTTTGGGTGTGTGCAAGGAGCACAACCCCCCCCCCCAAGACTTTGCAGCAGCCATGACAACAATCAGAAAACTAAACCCAGATGCTTGGGAGTATCTGAGCCGTATTCCACCAGAACAATGGTTAAGATCCCACTTCAGTGAATGGCCAAAGGTGGATAATATCACCAACAACAACAGAGAAGTTTTTAAGCTAAGTGTAAGAAGTTTAGGGGAAAGTGATACATGCTCGGAAAGACAACAGGAGCATTCTAAATCAAAAGGGCAGAATGAGAATTTCATACTTCTAGAGGGCCCCATCACTAGAGCACGTGCAAAGAAGCTCAAGGAGAGTTTTGGAAACCTGGCAGCGCTTGTGCATATGGAGTTACATCAAGTTCTAACCAAGGAAGAATGGGCAAGGCCCATAGGGCTAAGTCAGGACAGCAAGAAGCCCAATAATGTTTTCCGAATTCAATGGGAGGTATAATTTATTTTTAAATTTCGAAATTCTAGACATTTGTTTTTGTTTGTTTTGTGGTCAAAAGTTTGTTAGAAGACTCATTTTAAATCTGCTATACTTAGTAGTATTTTTAGGAATTTTAAATTTAAATCAAATCTGATCTACTCTAATAAGATCAAATCTGATTTAAATTAGTTATCATATCTTTAGGATTTTAAAATTTAAATCAAATTTGATTTAAGTTAGTTATCTTATCTTTTAGTTAATTGTTAGGTGCCTATTTAAACACCTTCGGTGAGACAATTTACATAACTTTGATGAATAAATTTCAGTTGCTTTTAAGCTGTTTTTATTGTGTGAGAAGTGAGGTGAGTGATTTGCTTCACTTGTTACATGAGGAAGATTGGAGGATCCAACACTAAGGTGATCTGTGTGGTGGTTTCTTCCAGTTTTCGCCCCTCTGATCTAGGTTGTCAAGGACAATTTCTTTGAAGGTCTAGTAGGGAATCCTTTCTGATGACCTAGGTAGCTAAGAACAGGTATCTTAGAGGTCTAGTAGGAAAACCCCCCTTATCTATCCTTTTGTTTTATTTTTCCTTATCTCAATTCCTCATCTTTCGAAGTGCAACTTGTTAAGGCAATACAAGAGTGAAAAAAGGCAAGAGTGGTAAGCTCATCAGAGGGTAAAAGCCACGTATTGAGTGAAACATGAGTGCCCTATTCCGAGTGATACACGTGAGAAGAGTGCTGTAAGGTCTTTTCTTTTACAGGTTCATTGATGGCTAACACTGAAGGGAACCCCGATCCACAACTAACTTTCCGCCTTGACGCATTTGTCAGCATCCTTACAGGGATTCAACAACGTCTTGATGACATGGATTCTCGAATTAACTCTTTTTCTCCTAGGCGAAAAGCACGGTCACGAGAATCTATTCATAATGATTCTACGGAGTCTGAGGATGAGACTTCATCCAAATCCCGGCATCATAGACAACCGGTAGATGTTGATAATAACCTTAATGCTATCAAGATGCGCATCCCAGAATTTAAAGGCAGAAGTGACCCTGAGGCGTACCTGAAATGGGAACACAAGGTAGAGCTCCTATTTCAGTGTCATAACTACACTGATGTAAAAAAAGTAAGTCTAGCGACTGTCGAATTCTCAGATTATGCCCTTATCTGGTGGGCCGAGCTAGACAAACAGAGGAGGCGGAATGGAAAACCACCAATTCTGTCTTGGAAAAAGATGAAGAAGGTCATGCGACAACGGTTTGTCCCTTCTTACTACTATAGGGAGCTACATCAACGGCTCCAACGGTTATACCAAGGTTCTAAGTCTGTAGATGAGTATCATAAGGAGATGGAGATGCTGCTAATCCAAGCAAATATTGAGGAGGAGTCTGAGGCTACTATGGCACATTTCTTGAGTGGGCTGAACCAAGACATTACAAATACTGCAGAACATCTCCCATTTGTGACTATGGAAGACTTGGTGAACCTAGCTATCAAAGTGGAAAGACAGTAAAAGGCAAAAGGGCTGCGTAATTCTACTTCAAGGTGGGATTCAAGAGGTGCTAATTTTAGGGAGAAGACTGGATCCAAACCTACTGAATCAAAGGAGAAGCCCACAGAGCATCACAAAAAACCGCAGACACCTAATTCCACTTCTAAACCTCCTGCACGGCATCGTGATATTACCTGCTTTAAGTGTCGTGGATTAGGCCATTCTGAGTGTCCAAATAAAAGGACCATGGTAATTAAAGCAAACGATATTTTCTCAGAATCTGATAACTCAAATGGGTATGAAGACATGCCACATGCAGATGACGCTACAGATAATGAAGATATAGTTGAGTATGCTGTTAGTGGTGAGACCCTTGTTACTAGGCGGATCTTAAATGTACAAGCCAAGGATGATCGTCTAGAACAGTGAGAGAACATCTTTCATACAAAAGTTTTATTGGGAGGTAAGGTTGGACTCATGATCATTGATGCTGGAAGTCATACAAACGTTGCTAGCTCTACTTTGATCACAAAATTGGGGTTGAAATGCACCAAACACCCTAACCCTTGCAAACCGGAGTGGCTAAGTGATGTTGGTGAGTTGAAAGTTATGAAGCAAGCCCGCATACAGTTCTCTATTGAGAGATATAGTGATGAGGTACTTTGTGACGTGGTTCCCATGCAGGCTTGTCATCTACTCTTAGGCCGTCCATGGCAGTATGATAAGAAGGTGGTCCATGATAGTTTCACAAACCGATACTTATTCAATTATCTTGGGAAGAAGATTACCCTTGCACCTTTGACACCTAGAGAAGTGTACCTGGAGCAACTGAACATGCACAAATCTACTAAAGAGTCTTTAGGATGTGAGAAAATTGAAAAATAAGAGGGTAAAGAGAGGGCTTTGAGAGATGAAACGTGTGAGAAAAAGAGTCAGGGTTTGAGTGAAAAAGAGAGTTCTAAAAGAGAAGCATCTGTGGAGAGTGAGAGTGCTCACAAAATATGTTTTTATGCCAAAGAGAGGGATCTGAAGCATGCTAGTTTAGGGAAAAAAACATTGGTGTTAGTACGATTTAAAGAGTCTTTACTTTCTACCATTGAAACTAACCATAACCTGCCTAGTACTTTTATTTTACTCTTGCAGGAATTTGGCGATGTATTTTCAGATGAGATGCCCTCAGGTTTACCTCCATTACGAGGCATTAAACATCAGATTGACTTTGTCCCCGGATCAAGCATTCCTAACCGGCCAGCTTATCGGACCAATCCTGAGGAGACGAAGGAACTGCAACGGCAAGTCGAGGACCTTTTGGCTAAGGGTTTTGTGAGAGAAAGCATAAGTCCTTGTGCTGTTCTGGTACTATTGGTACCTAAGAAGGATGGCTCATGGAGGATGTGTGTTGACTGCAGAGCTGTAAATAAGATTACGGTAAAGTATCACCATCCTATTCTTAGACTTGATGATATGCTTGATGAATTGCATGGTTCTGTTATTTTTACTAAAATAGATTTAAGGAGTGGTTATCATCAAATACGAATGAAACTTGGTGATGAATGGAAAACAACTTTCAAAACTAAATATGGTTTGTATGAGTGGTTAGTTATGCCATTTGGTTTGACTAATGCACCTAGTACATTCATGAGACTAATGAATCATGTTTTGCGAGAGTTTTTAGGTAAATTTGTAGTTATTTATTTTGATGATATCTTATCTATAGTAAATTTCTTGATGATCATATTTTGCATGTTCAATCTATTTTAGAGGTACTTAGAAAGGAAAAATTGTATGCTAATCTCCAAAAGTGCTTGTTTTGTCTGAGTAAAGTCGTATTCCTAGGTTTTGTGATAAGTTCTTCAGGAATTGAGGTAGATGACGAGAAGGTGAAGGCTATTAGAGAATGGCCCACACCTCAGAGTGTCTCTGATGTTAGAAGTTTTCATGGTCTTGCGGGTTTTTATCGGAGGTTTGTTAAAGATTTTTCTACTATTGCTGCACCTTTAACTGAAATCATCAAGAAACATGTCAACTTTAAATGGGATCAGGAACAAGAACTTGCCTTTAACACCTTGAAAGAATTATTGTATTCTGCCCCCATTCTTATTTTACTAGATTTTTCTAAAACTTTTGAAATCGAATGTGATGCTTCCGGAATTGGTATAGGTGCTGTTTTGATGCAGGAAAAGCGAGCAATTGCCTATTTCAGTGAGAAGTTGAATGGGGCCCGCCTCAACTACTCCACTTATGATAAAGATCTTTATGCCTTGGTGCGAGCTTTGGAAGTGTGGCAATATTATTTGCTACCTAAGGAATTTGTGGTACATACTGACCATGAATCCCTCAAACACTTGAAGGGCCAACGGAAGCTGAACAAGAGACATGCAAAATGGATAGAATTCCTTGAATCTTTTCCCTATGTAATCGCCTATAGGCAAGGTAAAGAGAATGTGGTTGCTGATACATTATCTAGAAGGTATTCCTTAATCACAATCCTTACTTCTAAACTGTTAGGTTTTCAGTGTATGAAGGAATTGTATGCAACTGATTCTGCTTTTGCCTCTATCTATGCTACATGTGAACATGGTGCATATAACATATTCTATAAGTATGATGGCTTTCTTTTTCGGGGTAATAGGATTTGTGTACCTACTTGTTCTATTAGGGAGTTACTTGTTCTAGAATCACATAGTGGGGGTTTGATGGGTCATTTTGGTGTGCATAAGACTTTGGATGTTTTATCTGAGCATTTTTACTAGCCCCACATGCGTAAAGATATTGAGAAATTTTGTGCTGCATTGCATGTAAACAAGCTAAATCTAAGTCTTACCACATGGTTTGTATACTCCTTTACCTATTCCTGTGCATCTATGGGTTGATATTTGTATGGATTTTGTTCTTGGTTTGCCTAGAACTAGGAGAGGTCGAGATAGCATTTTTGTTGTGGTAGATAGATTTAGTAAAATGGCTCATTTCATTGCTTGCCATAAAACTGATGATGCCACACATATTGCTGACCTATTCTTTCGAGAAGTTGTGCGCTTACATGGTGTTCCCCAAACTATTGTTTCTGATCGTGATGTCAAATTCTTAAGTCACTTTTAGAAAGTTTTATGGAGTAAACTGGGAACAAAATTGTTATACTCAACTACTTGTCACCCTCAAACTGATGGTCAAACTGAAGTCGTAAATAGGACATTGGAAACCTTATTGTGTGCTGTTGTTGGTAAGAATTTGAAAACTTGGGAAGATTGTTTACCTTTTATTGAGTTTGCTTATAACAAGACAATCCATTCTTCTACTGGTTTTTCACCCTTT